>NW_016811202.1:1808500-1833025 GCF_001698545.2 Rhinopithecus bieti
TATATATATATATATATGTAGAAAAGAAAAAAAAAACTTTCTTAGAGAAAAGTTTGAGCAATCCCATTTTCCCAATTTCTCCTTTGAAAATAACCAGAATCAGTGGTAACAGCTCTGTGGCAGTTAGGCTCCCAGGACTTTGCTGCTGCCACTGGTAAATCAGTCATCATAATCTACCAAGAACAAAGACTGTCAAGATCCTTGAGAAAGTGCTGTAGTCTTCCAAACCACGCTGTGCGTGCTGGCTCCTTTTATTTGCTCTGCAGAGAGAACTCCTACCTTGAATTAGATCTTGAACATACGTCAAGACCTCTTTCCCTAAAACTGACTGTCCCCATTCCCCAGCAAAGTTGTTCACTCTTTTCTTGATATCCACACTGCACCTATATAAACTGGATTATCACACTGTACTGCAAGTATTTCCTTGTCAAGGAACTGTGAGTTCCTTGAAGACATAAATGTGTTTTTCTCACTTATTTTTTATTATTATTATTTTAGAGACAATGTCTTGCTATGTTGCCCAGGGTGGTCTCGAACTCCTGGGCTCAAGTGATCTTCCTGCCTTGGTGTCCCAAAGTGCTGGGATTACAGGCATGAGCTACCACATCTGGCCCTTCCTCATTTTTGTATTCCCAGAGCTTCCCAGCATGGTATCAGCATAGAATAGATACTCATTAAATGTTCATTGTGAGAACGAAGGAAACAACCCTTAAAGGATGACAGGTGGGGGCTGTAGACCATGGGAACATCTAGAGCTCTCTGATCCAGAGAATAGTATTTGTGAAGGTACCTGTAAGAGGCTGGAGTAGTTTTTTTTAATAAAAATTGTCAGGTAACATCGTATGTGTTTATTGTGTACAACATGATGTTTTGAAATATAAATACAAATATATAAAATACACGGTAGGATGGTTAAATCTAGCTAACAAATGTATTACCTAATATAGTTATCATTTTTGTGGTAAGAACACTTAACATCCACTTTGTTTACATTGTGTTTAAACCCACAGGGACAGCCTAGCTGGAAGAACATAGTAGGTTGAGGTAATCCTGTGCAGTTCCACTTTTAAAAATGGTTGTAACTCACCATAAAAAGGAACGAGATCATGTCCTTTGCAGGGACATGGATGGAGCTGGAAGGCATTATCCTCATCAAACTAACACAGGAACAGAAATCCAAACACCGCATGTTCTCACTTGTAAGTGGGAGCTGAACAATGAGAACACAAGGACACAGGGACAGAAACACACACTGGGACCTGTGCGGGGTGGTTGGGGGGAGTTGGGAGAGGGAGAGCATTAGGAAAAATAGCTAATGCTTGCTGAGCTTCATACCTCGATCATGGGTTGATAGGTGTACCACACCACCATAGCACACATTTACCTATATAACAAACCTGCACATCCTGCACATGTACCCTGGAACTTAAAAATACATTTTTTTAAAAATGAAAATTCCAGAAACATGTAAGAAAATAAGATTCCCGAATTCTTAAAAAAAAAAAAAAGAAAGAAAGAAAGAAAAAGAAATGGCTGTAACTCTTGGATAGTTTCAAAAAACAATGACTCCTTTAACTTTCTAACTGCTACCCCCAGATTCCAGAGAGCCAACTTTGTCAACCCTTGGTTTCCAAACTCTGACCTGTTGTACACTCTTCAGACGTCCTCCTTTGTGGGATTACAGAATTAAACCTCTTTGTGGTTACTCTGTTATCTGGCTTCACTGTGACAATCCTACAGGGGCTTTAGCACTCAACCCCTTATACCAGATGCAACACTAGTGAAGCTGGAGAAAACCATGTCCCCTGAATTCAAAGTGACTTTATTCAACAGATGACCAGAAATGTCATTTCCCTCTGCACCTGATGAATTGCATAGTAACTGTGCAGGCTTGCTAGTCTTTGTTTTGTTGGAGACCTAGAGGCCTCAGGATTTTATCTCATCTATGTAATTCTACCAGAATTACTCAAGATGACTGTCCGACAATACAGCCAGTGATGTGCTGGCAAATATTTTTAAATTGGCTCCCTGGTGGTGTTGGTGGGTGCTTTGATTTACAGTATATACCAACTGTTGTGGCATAAATACTCTGCCAGCCATGGCCAGTTTTAAGCTATCAAGTGAATGTCCTCGAATACAGAGTTAAGAGACACACAGTAATACACCATTATTTAGTATTTCCAACATAAAGACACAATAGACATAAATAACACCAAGAACATAATAGTAAAATGTAAAGTAATTAGCCAAGTGATGGGTTTGGGGTAGTTACTACCTTTCTTTTAAATATAACTTATTTAATTGTAAGTTTATATAACTTAATTTTTTAATTAAGATATTCACATATCACAAAAATCACCATGTTAAAGTTTATAATTCATGGTTTCTAATATATTCATCAACTTTGACAACCATCACAGCTATCTAATTCCAGAACATTTTCATTACCCCAAAAGAAACACCATATCCGTTAGCATTAACTCTTCATTCCTCTAATCCCATCCTCTGGCAACCACTAATCTACTTTTCATCTCTACGGATTTGCCAATTCTAGACATTTCAAATAACCATATTCGTACAATATGTGACCTCGTGTGTCTAACTTCTTTGGCTTTGTATAATGTTTTCAAGGTTCATCCATGTTGAAGCACTTAACAGTTCTTTATACGCCGCATTTTTATCCATCAACTGATGAACATTACAGTTGTTTCCGCTTTTTGGCTATTATGAATAATGCTGTTGCGATCATTCCTGTACAAGTTTTTGTGTGGACATATGTTTTCAATCTAGGTATCTATCTAGGAGTCATCTATCTAGGAAAATGCTGAGTCATATGGTGACACTGTTTAACTTTTTAAGGAACTGCTGAACTTTTTTCCACAGTGGCTACACTATTTTACATTCCCATCAGCAATGTATGAGGGTTCCAATCTGTCCACATCTTTTCCAATGCTTATTTCCCATTTTTTTATTACATCTTAATTTTAACGATATTATATTTTAAGAACCGTCTTGCAAAATTCTTCACAATTGAACAGTCTACTCTCCTGGGTTGACACCACTGCATACAGCCACCAAAGAAAATCCCACCACCTTCTCACTAGTCAGTTCCACTTCCTTTTGCTGGCAAGAGCAATACTCAACAGATTTGAATTTCCTCCCTCTTACATCCTTCCTATAGAAAACTGAAACAAAAGATCTCAGGTTCCCTTCTCTTTGGTAATTGAGATGACTTTTGACTGCGGGAGAATCACAAGGTTTTCAGCTTCCACCAAGCACCCCAGCAGAACAGGGTTTGTTTCCCTCCTACATTTGTGTTGAGAAACAAAATTAAACCCAAAATGTATCTTAGTGACACCCAGATGTATCTTCCGGAGGAGCTCTCAAGCAGTTGCTTCAACAGGGCAAACAGCTGTGGTCTGTTTCAACATAATTTGATGTAATCAGGGTTAATTCTGGTGATGTAGTAACTCTGAAGACTGTTTTTTAACTGGATTATTGTTGGGTCAACAATCATGTGGCATTACATTTAGTGACTGAAACAAAAGCCAGAATTAAAACAGCTTCCCCTCAGCCCCCACCCACCCCTTCTAAATGACAGCCTCACTGGGAATAGAAGTTATGAGGCACATTTAACACAATTAACCAAAAAAGGAAAGTAGATGCAGTCAAATTACCTGCAAGCATCTCCAAGGTCCAGTGTCAACCAAGAGTAAGAGCTGGAAACTGTTATTTTTTCTTTTCCTCGAACAGTTAGAAAATATGTTGGCAGCAATCAGTATAACTTAGTATTTTCATAACATTCTAGGAAAAAGCCCCAAGATTTTCCTCTGAAACTTTCCTGAACCAGATAATGATTTTAGCAGTTCACAGTTCCTCTGTATTTTCCACGCATGTTTTCAAAATGATTATTTTAAGTGAACACTAAATTCACGGTGTGGCATACCAGGGCTGAAAGAGTGTGGTATACAAAGCACTGAACACATCTGGCACTGTTTCTGAAGAGCGAGGTCTTTATCTTATTTTCATAGATTTGACCATCATTGTTTATAGTCAGTCCACTTGCAGGGCCTAGGCTGCTCTACATGCACACATACTTATTTAGTCTCTTCCAGTTTTTAGTTTTGGCTAGTCGGAAACACAGCTAAAGCCCATGACAAGGGCCATTCTTAATACAGTTCTGGAAAGCAGAATCTTCAAAAATAGATGGTTTGGGAAACTGCCAAATGTGTTGGTTCTTCAAAATCTTTTAAATCCAATTGTGTGGTTCCAAAAAAGCTCTGACATGTCCAATCCCCTCTGTAAATAAGCCTCCATTTATTTGCTTTCTGTTTTTGTGACTTAGACTATTAAGAAATTTGAAAAGCAAAGAAGCCACTTACCCTCCTACTGCATCTTACTTTATCAGGAATTCCCCATCTAAGTAATTCCTGATTGACATATATTCTGGGATATGTAGATGTGATTATAAGGTAATGAGACTTAAAAAGTAATGAGAATTCCTTCTGTAAGTCACACAGTATATTAATTTGACTTCTTTTAGTTGTCAAAGCAGATACCCATTTCAAACTCAAGATCAAATGGAGGTAAGAAAGTGAGTTATCTCCCATGGAACCCATGGAAAAGTTGAATAATCTGGCCTCAGAAAGAGTAGCAGCCAGGGAATAAACATGGCAAAAACCAGGCATCCATTTTGTATGTCTCCCTCATCTCTGAACATTTTGCCTTCATTTCTTTCTCTTTGAAGACTGCTTTCTCTGTCTCTCTGGGTACATGGTTACCCACCGGCTCCTAAGTTTATATGTTCCTGGCTGAAGCAACCAGTCCAGACTCTCTAGTGTCCTCAACCCCAGTTTCTCAAGAGAAAATGAAACTGGTCTATTTGCGATCAGGTGTCCACCCCTAGACCTATCAGCAAAGGAAGCTCTGGTCCCCAGGATGTCTGCTAGGGACCCACTGGCCAGGACAGGGGTAGGGGAATTGTCAGAAAAAGGACAGGTTTAATAACTAAGTAGACACCTTGGAAGGTGTTTAATAGACACAAAAACCAGTCTTGTTTCTTTCACCTAGTATCCCTTTAAATTAGGAATATACTTAGAAAAGCATATGTTTCTTTCTATTCAAATACAAAATATATTTCTATTCAAATACATGTTACTAGGGAATGGTTATTTGTGTATATGTTAGTCAAGTATCAGTAGGGATTTTCTTGAGAACCTACTACTTCAAGTTCAGCATAGGAATACCAAGATAAGACCAGGTTCTTCAGAATTTCAGGGTCTTTCTGGGGAGAGAAATAGGCAGATATCTCCAGTAGTATTTGGGCAATGTTGTAAGAGGTATGTTCAAAGGACTGTGGGAGCACTGAGAATTATGCACCAACTGTATGGGGACTGAAACTGTATGAGATTAGGTTTAATTTTGGGTACCCCATAGATAGGCACAGAACAGACGTTAACATTTGTTAAATTAGATGACGAATAATAGCTACCTTCAATTTGGAGGCAGTAAAATTGTCTAGATTAAGAGAGCAAGGTGGGGAAAACCACTAACTGAAAATCTGAGCAACTAAGTTCATTTGGGACTAGTTTCTGAATTTCTTCTCAATTTAATACATTCATTCAACAAAACTTACTGAGCATTTGCTATGCACAGGCACAGGGCTAGGTGCTGGCGATATGATGAACAGCATAGAGATGTTCTTCAGAAGAAGTCTAAGTCACTGTGTTCCAGAAGCAATGCCAGGAGGATGCCCTAGAAGTCACCTTCAGTAACAGACAGATAACTAAACTCATTATTACTTTTGATTCCTGCCTTTTGGTCCTGTGTTCAGGAAACAGCTCCAGGCAGATTTGTACTGAAAGGGATAGTTTAAAAATTCATAAGCTATTTCAGACACATAAATACCCCCCACCCTGTTTTTGGTCACCTTAATGATTCATTTGGCAGTTTTTTAATGAGTGCCCAGTATGTGTCAGACACTCTCCAAGGCACTGCAGATACAAAAATGAATGCATTCTTATCCCTGCTGTCATGGAGCTCACATTCTGGCAGAGACAAATGGCAGCATAAGACAACCAGTATTTGCATAAAGTGCTGAAGGAGCATAAAGAGAAAGTCTGGAAGCCATTGTCCAACCATTGGTTTCCTGAAAAATAATTTCAACACTAACACATGAAAATGCGGAAATTCTAGCTGCATTTTGGAGTGTCACCACTCTTGAAATAAAGCCTCATAGGTTCAGACAATGTGATCAGAGCTGTTAATGTTTTGATTCTGGGTGACTAAGAAGTGACAGGTGTGTAGCCTGAGAAAGCCACCCAAGTCCATTTACAGGCATGTGGAGACAAGCAATGTTGAGTCAGGGTGCAGGGTAACCCCAGCTCTATCAGCAGGACAGGTACCTGAGCAGAGGGCTACTAACCCATCAGAAGAAAATCAATCAAGAACTAAATGATAGTGAAACTTGACACCAAAATTTCCATATCGGATTTAAAAAAAAAAGATTGTTGATCAACAAAGAGCCCACTCCTACTTTTTGAGAAACATTAACCAGCACAAGTTTGTACTTAGTAAACTAGATGTAAGTTGTTGTTTTCAATACAATTGACATATCTGGCTGGGGGATGGGGTGGAGAAAGGAAGGGGAAGCACCTGGATGTTGATACAGTACTAGGCATAGAAGGAACCAGAGTGGGAGATTAACACTTGCATAGAAAGAAGAAAACATAGGAGAAATGCTGGGGAGAAATGGAGTGAGGAAAAGAGATAAAAGTTGAGAGGTGTGGTAGTTTCTGGTGGGAGTAGGATAATGTGAATTTTTAATATGCTCCCCAGTGATTCATAAACACATAATTTTGACAAGAAACTTCTACCTTCTTCTTTAATATGCTCCCCAGTGATTCATAAACACATAAATTTTGACAAGACTGTACAGAATGGGAGCCCCTGAGATGAGGGAGTATGTCCTATTTGTCTCAGCACCCATAGAATCTAGCATGGGGCTTGGGAGAGTGAGAGCTCAATAAAAGTTTATTGAACTAAACGGAGTACACCTAATATACCTAAGAGGCTTTAAAGAAAAAGTAACTCAATTCCACTGCCCTGTAATTCATTTTTTTCCATATTCTAGTCTATGTACACAGCTTTTACACTGTTGTAATTGCAAATTCACCATTTTAAATTGTATTTTTTCAATACATTTTCTTTTGTGATTTTTAATGGCTGTAAAACATTCCACCTAACATGAGTAAGTATCTTTGTTCATATAGATTTTGAATTTTGAAGAGGTTTTTCTTAGGAGACCTTACATTTGTGCAGTGCTTGTCAGTTTATGAAACCCTTTCACACAATCTTCATTGCTTTCACAACACTCTATAAGATAAGCATTATCCTCATTTTGCAGATGGGTATACAGACTCAGATTAATTAACTTGCTAAAGCTTCTACAGCTAGTGGGTGGAATGTCAGATTAAACTAGGGTCTTCTCCCTATGCATCTAATGCCCTTTCCAAGGCACCAAATAATCTGACCCAACAGTTTCCTGATGTAAAAACCTGTAATTTAAAATGTGGCAGACAGAAATTACATTTAAAGAGACCACTGGCCAGCTATATCCTAACTATATAGGAATCAGCTCTTGCCTCTTGGGGCATGGCAAAGAAAATGCCTATATTAGTTGACATCTTCTGTGACAGAACTGTTTTTCAGTAACGCCTCATGACGCTGTCTGTATATGGTCCAAGCCCATTTCTGCAATCCTCACATGAAGAGTTGGGACTGTCCCTGAACACTGACACTGCAATTAAAGTTTTTCAGCAACCACCACAGGCTGTAAGGCACATAGGAAGGAGGCAGTGGAGACTTGAAAGTTCTTCTACTATTAAGATTGGTATCACAGGATACTTGGGTAGCAGCTGAGTGAACAGGAGAGGGAAGTTTTTATCTACCAATAGAAAGGCCCATTATAAGGACACATGGCCTGATGAACAACACAGAGGGGTGCAGCACTTCAGGGAAGGACAGACAGTCCACCTGAGCAGCTAGAGGTTCTATACTGGAAAACAAGAGTTGTGTTTCTATTTTATTCCATTTGCATGATACAGAGAGACAGGTTTCCTTATTCTCAGGTAGAAGTTTCTAACAACCAGAGCTCTCTGAGGAGAGAAAAACTTCTTGGCTGGGTGTAGTGGCTCAAACCTGTAATCCCAGCACTTTGGGAGGCCGAGGCAAGCGGACTACTTGAGCCCATGAGTTTAAGACCAGCCTGGGCAACAAAGTGAGACCCTGTCTCTATAAAAAGTTAGCTAGGTGTGGTGGTGCATACCTGTGATCCCAGCTACATGGGAGGCTGAGGACTGCTTGAGCCCAGGAGGTTGAGGCTGCATTGAGCCATCACTGCACTTAAGCCTGAGGGACAAAGCAAGACCCTGTCTCCAAAAAATAAGGCTAGGCACAGTGACTCATGCCTGTAATCCCTGCCCTTTCAGAGGTCAAAGTGGGAGGATTGCTTGAACCCAGTTCAAGACCAGCCTGGGCAACATGGCAAAACCCTGTCTCTACAAAAAGTACAAAAATTAGCTGGGTGTGGTGGCTTGTGCCCGTGGTCCTAGCTACATGGGAGGCTGAGGCAGGAGGATCACTTGAGCCTGGGAGGCTGAGGCTGCCATGAGCTGTGATCATACCACTGCACTCTAGCCTGGGCAAGAGACTGAGACCCTGTCTCAAAAAAATTAAAAAAACAAAAAACCAAATAAAATATCTCTATTGAGTTCCTACTCAGTGAAGCTACAGTAGGTAAATTACTAGGAACCAGGAGAAATACAGAGGGGAATAGTTCATATATCATAGACAGGGGAAGGATTATCTTCTTTAAGGAGAGATTTTTCAAAACTAGGTTCCTAGGAAAATGGCAAAACAGCAATTCTTGTTGAGCTAGCGTGTAGAGAAAGTTATGAGTCAAAGAATCACAGTTGTAGATGGCTCAGGTTCAGCAACATACAGTTGCACCTGTGTACATGGGCATTAGTTGCAGAAAAAAAACCTTTGTTACACAGGCCCATCAAGTTTCTATTTTCAGATAATTACCTTGAAAAATCAAAGGTCTGTGACTTCGAGGAAGATATTAATAATTCCTATCAAAGTTTCTTTCATTTATCTTTCTATCCACAATTCTAGGATGATCCTGAAAGGAAGGTTGCAAATGTGAGTATAAACTGATTAAAAATTTGAGGCACAATGAGCTTAGGTACATTGCTGGGTCTAGGATCCTTTATCCCATTTTCAGTGTTTCTCTTTACTCAAATGTATTTGAGATCAAGTATCATCTTCCTTCATTCTCCTGTTCCCTCTCCCTGGATACAACAAGGTCAAGGTGTGTATTTTGTGACAAATTCAGTAACCTCTGGGGCTTAAGATGCAAGATTCTTTGGTTATTAGAAGGTTTTATGTTTTCTGGCTTCTCTAGAAGCTGAGGGCAGTGAATTTCATTTGTAGTCTTTCTCTCAGTATTAGGAACTTTTTTTTTTTTTTTTTTTTTTTTGGAAATAGAGTCTTACTCTGTCACCCAGGCTGGAGTGCAATGGTGCGATCTTGGCTCACTGCAAGCTCTGCCTCCCGGGTTCATGTCATTCTCCTGCCTCAGCCTCCTGTGTAGCTGGGACTCCAGGCGCCCACCACTATGCCTGGCTAATTTTTTTTTTGTATTTTTTGTAGAGACGGGGTTTCACCGTGTTAGCTAGGATGGTCTCGATCTCCTGATCCGCCCACCTCAGCCTCCCAAAAGGAACTTTGCATTTTTATAACAAATAAACCAAATAAATCTCATGCCCAGTAAGATACAAAGGAACAAAGTCCACAATGTATTGTCTGGATAACTAAGAAGATACATGAAACATGTTTATGAACTGTAAAGCAATGCCCAAAGAATAGTCATGTTATTAGTAACAATTATGAACAGTAAAGGTATAGCAGAAAATTTCTGAAGTCATGAGTTATGTTAATTCAATGACCAGCTGCCTGAATGACAGTTTAAAAACCACCTAAACTCCCAGTGGCTTCTTTATAATGGCCCCCTGGAAACTATCCAGTGTGCTGATAATGGCTAGAAATTCACTGGACTCCATTTACGGTAATGCTGGGTCCAAACTGTGCAATAGCTAACTGGAGCCTTAGTTAATCACAAGCCAATGTAGGGATCCTGGCAACAGCAGAATGTCCAAGTTCAGGGAGGGATGCTGACCATGACCTAAAATGATGCTTTCTTAGGAAAGTCCTACTAAATCATTTCAATACAGTGATTAAGGTTGCTTTCTGCCCTTTTCTTTTTTTTTTTTTTGAGATGGAGTCCCGCTCTGCTGCCCTGGCTGGAGTGCAATGACGCAATCTCGGCTCACTGAAACCTCCGCCTCCCAGGTTCCAGCGATTCTCCTGCCTCAACCTCCCAAGGAGCTGGGATTACAGGAGCCTGCCACTACACCTGGCTAATTTTTCTATTTTTAGTAGAGACGGGGTTTCACCATGTCAGTCAGGCTGGTCTCGAACTCTTGACCTCAGGTGATCTGCCTGTCTTGGCCTCCCAAAGTGCTGAGATTACAGGCGTGAGCAACTGTACCTGGCCCGCTTTCTGCCCTTTTCTTAATGCTTTTACTATTTTTTAATTCTGAAGATTAACTGGGAAGAAATTATAATCAGACGTTACTCTCACCTGTTTTTTTTTTTAAATTATACATACTTTAGATTGCAGACTGAATACAAATATTAATCAGAAGCCAAAACACCCCACACATTACTTTTCAATCAACCCAGGCCAATCTGTCTTTCAACTGTACATTTTTATGTTCTTGCCTCACCGCTTACTAAAATAAACATAAGAATAAATAGCAATACAATCCAAATAAGCATCTCTCATCTATAATTATCTGAAGCAAGGGATTTAAAGATGGGTAGAGTTAATCCACCTCACCAAGTGCATCTTCAATGCCTGTTCAGTCATGCTTCAATGTCTACATTCAATTTATAGAGAATATGAATATATAACATTGTAGAGGGAGGCTTCTGGCAGATCCAGTCTGACAAGAACAAAAGGTCAAACAGTTCTTTTGCTACTCTGTGACAGTTAAAGAGTCTCTGGGTTGGGTTAAAGGGTTGGAGAGTTATGTTTAGATCTGGAATGGATCACTCACACAATTAAGTTCTTGTCAGACCTAAAAACATGACAGCACAACTTTCCCCAGGCAAAAGGACAGCCAGATGGAAAGCAACTATTTTTCTCAACCTATCTCAAAATTTGAAATGAGAATTAATAATGGAAAAAACATTTCGAAGTTTCAGAATATACTTCTACTTGGGCTGCTGGGGTTATTATTTTCGGGTGACATTTGGAAATCGTGGGAAAACATAATCTGATTTTTTTCCTCATTGGAAACTGGTTACTCAAGTGAAAAACTAACCCTCTTATCACCTTTTAACTCAGAAACTGAGCACTAAAACATATTACAGTTTAGACAGTACTCAACTATTGAATCCATATTTTTATTCATTATACATTGACTTATACAACACTGTTTGCAATGTATAATTTAGATATTCATCTCTCAGCTGATGAGTAAACATTTTGAGTTTTTTCCTGCTGATGCTGCCTGCAAGCAACAGTTCAGTTTTGGCATTTTCATCATCTTTGTCTGACATGAATTTTTGTTTCTGTTCAATTATTGGCAAAATAGAAGTATTGTGCCAAAGACAAATTATTAGGCTTGCTATAGGTGGCAAAGTATTTGGCTTCAACTGGATATTCATTGTGTGATAAACTATCAAGGAAAAGAATGTATAAAGTTTCGGAAATACACTGGTGAAAACGCTAACAAAAAGCCAAGATGCCTTGAGAAGGGCCTTTCCTCCTTCCACATATACAGTATAAGAACACATTTAAGTCTATTGTTCAACTTTCAGCGATGTGACTTAGTTACACATTTTGGAGACCTAATACATACTAAAACAGGGGACTACATATTGCCTAAAGGTTAGACTCTAAATCAATTATTAGTGACCAAGTCCAGCACAGGTTCACAGAAGATTAAGAGATAAAAGGATCCACAGAGCTTACCTACTTCAAAATGTGGTAGTACTGTAGGTGAAAAAACTGGAGGCCACAAAGATTATTTTACTTGCTTAATGCTCTGCAACTGAATTTATGGTAATGCTGGGTCCACAACCTGGGGTTTCTCTAACTCAGCAATCTTTCCATCACTATTATTTTGTTAACTTCTGTCATGTTAACATTACAATTCTATCAGGTCCCTCAAAAATCACGGGAGGCATAATTCCTGACAGCTTTGGAAATTACAGTGCCTCCAGGTTCTGGGTCTATAAACGTCCCTTGTTCCACTAAATTAATATGGTATCTACTAAGACCTGAATGCCAAATCAATACAGGCTGATGCTGCAAATATTTTAAAAATGTTTTCTGCATTTTATCTTCTAGGTCTAGGGTTAAATGTCACGTTTTCAGACATGCCTTTTCTAGCAAGCTTATCTATGCTTTCCTGTTCTTCATGTAACTTTACAGCACAAACTGTATTTTGAAATAAGTTATTTAATTATTATATATCTTCTCAAATATATTATTTAATTCCATGAAGGCAGGGTCATTTCTGTTTGGTTCACAACTGTTTATATAGCACCTACACCACATAGTCTCGGCATATAAAAGAAGCTCAAATATTTGTTGAATAAACAAATGAATTTCTCTAATTATGGATGAGGCAAGCCTTATGGAAGCCCTAATTATCCCTTTTAGTCTGTCCTAAAGTTGGTACCTAAGCCCAAGGGATTAAAGTTCCAGGGAAGTAGATTTTCCTGAGATTTTAGCTCAGCAAAAGCTAGCAATTAGATTCAGAAATGGAATGAACAGTTTTGCTGGACACTGATTTCTTTGTCAAAAAGAGACTGGAAAACCAAGCGCCCAGGTAAACAGAACCTCTCTGCATTAGGCAGAAGGTCAACTTTGCAAACTCTCAGGTGTCTTCCAACTCTTAAGGCTCTGGAATTTGTTTCTTTTCAGCTGTTTGGTTTTAAATTAGGTTAAAGTATACAGACAAACTTCATTAGGAAATAATCTAGGAGAACCCATCTAATGAGACTTAGAAAACTCATCATTCAGGCATGCATGCCCATTTACAATTACTTGATACATGCATATTCCACTGAGAATACAATTTGCTATAGGTCCTTATACATGTAACTCAATGAAGACAAAGACTAAAACAAGTTTTTAAAAAGTTTATGTAGCATTTCAATTTTAAACATATGCATGTGTGTGCGTGCACATGCGCGCGCGCACACACACACACACGTATTATATCAACTCTGAAGAAAATGATGTTGAGTTCCTATACAGTAAGCAGCTTATACAAAGTGCTAGAATTGTCAGGTTCCGAACTCCCCAATCAGTGCTCTTTTCACTCTCATAGACCGCACTACTTTTTTTTTTTTTTTTTTTTTTTTTTTTTTTTTTTTTTTTAGATGGAGTCTCCCTCTGTCGCCCAGGCTGGAGGGCAGTGGCACGTTGTTTGCTCACCATAACATCGGGTCCCAGGTTCAAGTGATTCTCCTGCCTCAGCCTCCCAAGTAGCTGGGATGACAGGCACCTGCCACCATGCCTGGCTAATTTTGTATTTTTAGTAGAAATGGGGTTTCACCATGTTGTCCAGACTGGTCTGGAACTACTGAATTCAAGTGATCCACCCACCTTGCCCTCCCAAAGTGCTGGGATTACAGGCGTGAGCCCCCATGCCCAGCTGACCACAGTACTTTTTAACTCTAGAATTACCCATCCTTTAGGCTCAGCCAAATTTTCATCCTCATCTTGGATTGAAAATACCTTTCTTCCAAATTTTACTGGGAAAGGACCAAATGAAATTAAAAAATATATAACTTTTTTTCCATAAGCGCCAATAAAAAAATCGATTTTATTAGAGAAATTATAAACATCAAATATAAACAAATTATAACACAACAGTGATTAAAGAGTTGAAATACTTAATGTAATATCTCAATAGCTTTTAAAATGAAAAGCAACAGTTATTAAATCTGATTTCTTTCATCCAGTTCAATGAAAAGGAGATTTTTAATTCAGATACCCTACTTCGTTAATCAATTAAGACTTAAGGAATATTTTTTTTCCTGCAATGTTTAGGAAAAGTACTGGAAGAGATAAGGATTAATCACAAAGTATATGGCAAGGGAAAGATCCAACATTATTTTATTTTGAGCTACTAGATGGTTCTCAAAAATTACACAGGGAGTGATTTAATGAGTACAGACAAAGTAAAATACATTATCTCATCCTGTTTTAGAGTTTAAAAGAAACTCTGAGACTACCTAATTCAATTTCTTCATTTCTTCTTAATTGAGGTAATGGATTTGAGAGTCCCCTTGCTGTAAGTACCTCTTCTTGGGGGAGCTCATCCTTACATGAAATACCCTCAACTTTCTAAGAAAATCACAACCACTTAAATTTTTTCTATATCTTATGGCACAACAATTACACGTTGAAATCTGCATTTCTAAAATCCAAACATGCATTCTACTGTCTGCACAATCCTGTGCAGTGCCTCTGTCATGGGGTGCTTTTCCTTAACCAATCTTCTAGCTATAAAAGGCATGAATGAGGAAACCTTGGGAAAGGGATAACATCTTTGATATTATCAACACCCAAGATGCACTGCAGGTAGCGTTCAAATCCCATCCCAAAACCTCCATGTGGCACAGATCCAAATCGACGAAGGTCCAGATACCTGTTTTCAAAAACAGAAAATCATCATTTATATATATTGTATAAGACCAGATGTTATGAGTAGAATTTTATGTTTCAAACGTATTTTGCAATCATTTGTTATTATTTACCTCACTGTGATAGACCAGTCTTTCCCCTCCACAGACAAACAATGGAAAGGAAGAAGCTGAATAATCTATCCAAGGTTACCCAGAGAAACAGCAGTGGATCCTGTCAAGCAGTCATGGGCTTTGGTCACTTCCTTTTTAAGCTATTATATTTATGCGTTTATGACAGAAAACTTGCCTCAGGAGGCTATAGAAGATTTTCTATGGATTTACTAATTTTCTTGAAAATATTTGCCTCTTTTATTTCTTGGTATGTTAATGTTTTCTTTTCCTTCCCAAAATCATACTGTTCAATACACAGAGGAGAGTGCAGAGTTTTGCCTGTTACATTATGAAAAGATATCCTAGAGATTAGACTATAAGCTACAACAGGGCAGAAACTGTGCTTCATTCAATGTTTTATCACTAGGAAATGCTCTAGAGTAGGTGTTAATTACATGAAGTTTTGTTTGAAGGCACAAAAATATATGCTTGAATGCTGGAGTGAGGAAAAACCTTTAATTCTCTGCCTCAGGCCTACAGAAGATGCCCAGAGTCATTCTGCTGACATGCTAGACAGCCTCTGAAACCCATCCATGCACATTCTTTTCTCACTAAAGACCACATGGCAAGACAATGGCACAGCCATGACAGAAACTCAGATTCTAACACACCAGCATTGGAAAAAGTTTTAGGAAGAAAAGAGGAAAAGGACAACTATAAATATTTTATTATGTCATTTGGTGGGAAAATTCTTAAGTTATATAATATCGACTAAAACAAGTTTATCGGCCGGGCACGGTGGCTCATGCCTGTAATCCCAGCACATTGGGAGGCCAACGTGGGCAGATCACTAGCTCAGGAGTTCAAGGTCAGCAGGGCCAACGTGGTGAAACTCCGTCTCCACTAAAAACAAAAAAATTAGCCAGGTGTGGTGGCGCCCATATGTAATTCCAGCTACTCAGGAGGCTGAGGCAGGAGAATTGCTTGAACCCTGGAAGTGGAGGTTGCAGTGAGCAGAGATGGAGCCACTGCACTCCAGCCTCGGCGACAGAGTGAGACTCTGTCTCAGAAAAACCAAAAAACAGAAAACAAAAACAACCAAACAAGTTTATCTTTTCTTGAATGATTTGTAAAATCAGTTCTATAATAAGACGTAAGCAACATAACTTGTAGTGACTTGGCTCCTCAATCATAAAGACTGTCCATCAACCTATTTCCCCACCATTAATAATAATGGCTACTTATACTACTATTCTAAGGAGTTAAGTCTAAGTACTTATCTTTTTAAAAGAAAAGATTAATTCCAACCAAATGAGTTGTAATCAGGTAAGAGATCAACATTACAGAATATCTAGCATAAAACTTCAGATTAGTAAAAACTATAAGAAATAATGGGAGGCACATAGTCTTGAATAACTGGAATGTTCAGTCGCTAAATTAACTTTAAAGTTTACAAGGCATGGGGACAGAGTACACTTTGACTAAGCGATGAAATGAACAGCACACCAAACTACCTGTCATAAATGCCTGCAGGACCTGACATGGCTGCTAGAAACTCCAGCAGTAGTTTTAGATGGGTCTAAATTTCTCATACACTGATATTAAAACACTGGCATGAACATCCGCAAACTGTATGCAGCAGAGGGGTTCAGTCTGTAGCATTTTTCTTGCTTTTGCTTTGATAGATGAAAAAATCCATTTCTAAGAAAAAAGTTTTCTAATGTATATGTATTTGTTTGATTATTGTTAAATTGGTTCCAGGGTAGTGAGATTATGGAAGAGATGCTATGAAATGTGTGGAACTAGTTATATATTTAATTTGCATATGGCATATAGAAATATGAAGCGAGTAAATTCTTAGCCATCTGGGGTGGCTTCTCACCATATGGTGGAACACTAGCAGACATCACAGCTATGAAGATGTCTAAGGTCTCTTTTACCTTTAATACACTAAGATAGAAGGAAGCAAATTCAAGGAGATCTTATGGATTTGAAAACTTTATTTGAGAAAAGAATGGTACTAAAATGATTAATAAAGACTTTCAAGGCTTAAACTTATTTAACCAATTTTTTTTTTTTTTTAAGACAGAGTCTTGCTCTATTGCCCAGGTTGGGGTGCAGTTTGTATTTAGCTTGTTTTGTTTTGTTTTGTTTTGTTTTGTTTGAGACGGACTTTTGCTCTTGCTGCCCAGGCTGGAATGCAATGGTGCAATCTTGGCTTACTGAAACCTCCACCTCCCAGGTTCAAGAGTTTCTCCTGCCTGAGCCTCCCGAGTAGCTGGGAATACAGGCACCTGTCACACCACACCCAGCTAATTTTTGTATTTTTAGTAGAGATAGGGTTTTACCATGTTGGTCAGGCTGGTCTCGAACTCCTGACCTCAAGTGATCCACCTGCCTAGGCCTCCCAAAGTGCTGGGATTACAGCTGTGAGCCACTGTGTGTTTAGCTTTTTTTAAGGCTAGTTTTTACAAACTATAACATGCATAAGCTTGCTCAATTATCAGGCTTATCTACCTAACAGCAAGACTCAGAAGAAAGAAAGAAAGGGGGTAGGAAACCAGCATTTACTAAGCTTCTACTATATGTAGATACTTAACCTGTATTGTTTCATCTACACAATAACTCTGTGAAAGAGATAATATCATTCCATTTTACAGCCAAAAAACCAAGACTCAGAGAGATTAAGTATATATAAGGTCATTACTGGTTAATATAAGGCATTCAAAGGCCATCACCTGAAGCCAATTTTACATTTTTTTTTCATCTCTGAAACCTATCTCCTTCCAAACCAAAAGGCAAGGGTGTAGGTAACTTGCCCCTTCCTCTTCCCGAGGACAGCAAAAGGATTAATAATATTGTTGATATTATTATACCAAGATCCTGAAGGAGTGCTAATAAATATAATAAAAATTTACATATATTGAAAAGTACTTGAAGAAAAAGTCTTCATAAGGAAAACCAAAACAACTTTGAGGAAGTGAATGTATGAGTACAGACACGTGGTCCTCCCTAAGCAACTCAGATTTCTATAGTTTGTGGAGACATTAGGGATCACTTAGCTCAAGCCCCTAATTTCACACAAAAAGAAATTGCAGCATAATGGTAAAGAGGAAAGAATTTTTTAAAAATTCATCAATTTATTTTTTGAGACGGAGTCTCGCTCTGTTACCCAGGTTGGAGCACAGTGGCACGATCTTGGCTCATTGTAACCTCTGCCTCCAAGGTTCAAGCAATTCTCCTGCCTCAGCCTCCCGAATAGGTGGGATTATAGGCATGCGCCACCATGTTCAGCTAGTATTTGCATTTTTAGTAGAGACAGGGTTTCACCATGTTGGCCAGGCTTGTCTGGAACTCCTGACCTCAAGTGATCCACCAACCCTGGCCTCCCAAAGTGTTGGGATTACAGGCGTGAGCCACCACGCCCAGCCGAGCCAAGGATTTTGATTCAGAGAGACCAAGTCCCATCTCCATCCCTCAAACTGTGTGATCTTGGCTAAATTAGTTAATATCTCTGGGCCTCAAGCCTAGGGGATAATAAGAAGGGGGTTAATAATAGTACCTAATTCACAGGGTGACAGGATGATTACATGAGATAATATACTTTTTTTTTTTTTTTTTTTTTTTTTGAGATGAAGTCTCGCTCCTGTCCCCCAGGCTGGAGTGCAATTGTGTGATCTCGGCTCACTGCAACCTCCGTCTCCCGGGCTCAATCGATTCTCCTGCCTCAGCCTCCCAAGTAGCTGGGATTACAGGTGCCTGCCACCATGCCTGGCTAATTTTTGTATTTTCAGTAGAAACAGGGTTTCACCATGTTGACCAGGCTGGTCTTGAACTCCTGACTTCAGGTGATCCACCCGTCTTGGCCTCCCAAACTGCTGCGATTATAGGCATGAGCCACCAAGCCCGGCCAATATACATAAAATTTTTAACATAATTATCTGATACACAATAAGTAGTAAGGAAATGAGAGTTATTATTACTATTTTTCAAGAACCCAAAGGAAGTAATCTTCTGAGCCCCAACCCCTTCCCTGACCTAAGAACAGTTAAGCTCACTGTTTTCTTTTCACCAGGTCTTGGGGATACAAGTAAAACGATTCTAGGCAACAGACAAGCAGCTGGAGTAAGAATTATTAGGGGCCACATTCTTACCATTGGTAGACTTCTGTAAGTCCTGATCTGTTAAAGGAAAATAAAATTCTTTCAGGGAATGGCAATAAGATAAATATTAACCACTAAACATTTATTCTGGGTGTGTGTAAAGACCTCTTTATAAAGAAGTAGATGACAAAGCCTCTGCTCTCAAGTAATACTCAATATAGTTGAGGAGCTGAAACTATACAGTAAGTTAACCAATAGCACAAAATGTTATCAAATAAATAGTTTAGATAATAAATGTTATAGAAAGAAAATATGATGCAGAGTCCAAAGGAAGGGATTCACCTGAGATGAGTTTATTATCCTGTGACATAAGAAAAGCACTACTTTTAGGCAGGGTGCAGTGGCTCCTGCCTGTAATCCCAGCACTTTGGGAGGCCAAGGTGGGAGGATCACTTGAGAACAGGAGTTCCAGACCAGCCTGGCCAACATGGTGAAACCCCATCTCTACTAGAAATACAAAAATTAGCTGGGTGTGGTGGTGCATGCCTGTAGTCCCAGCTACTTGGGAAGCTGAGGTAGAAGAATTGCTTGAACCTAGGAGGCAGAAGTTGCAGTGAACCAAAATCATGCCACTGCACGCCAGTCTGGACAACAGACTGAGACGCCATCTCAAAAAAAAAAAAAAAAAGAAGAGAAAAGAAAAAAAAAAAGAAAAGCACTATTATTACTAGTTAAGGTTGTTGGGAGGCACACACAGACGAGGGACACATAGACAAAACTTTCGTTCTTCAACATTAAAACAGTAATATAGATTCTGAGGCTGCCTTTATAATATGGTTGCAAATTGATTCTTGTTTGAGAACTATTAATAAAATTTAAAATTCTTAGTGCTAATTGAAATTCAACTCAGCCCTTTAAAAACGTGTTTTGGACTACAGTGATCTAATGTGACCAGGAATATGAAAAATTCAAATACACAAAAATACAGAAAACATGAAGAGCAGCCACAGACAAATCCCTGAAATAGGGAATCATATATATCCACTTCATTAAGAAAGATACATGTAGCTATTATCAGGTATTAGGTAAACATTTAATGTTATGAGGAAAGGTTTCCTGGAGGAAGGAAGCAAGCAAAGAAAACAGACCAATTAATCTTTCAACAGATGAGGTTTCTTGCCATGTGTGATTTGTATTGTGCTTTTTAAAAAACATAGAGAATACTCAGATTCTTTCCAACTAGAGTCTGACCTTCAGTTCCACAGCTTTCTCAGGACTTTTTAAACACTGTAATAGTAGTAAGGAGTTAGTCATCTAACGAATACAGTCTTCCTCAAACCTATGTATCCCCTTTCTTTTGGATCCTAACCCAGTAGAGCAGTTCAGATGTGTGGGGTAACAAAAGTAAGTTACCCAAGATTTTTACATATAGGTTGGGACCTTGACAAAGCATCAACTTTTAAAGCATTTTCCCCATTAGGAAAAGAAGGCCTCACAAATGGCTAACAGAGTATTTTCAAACAATTATGGCTTTTCCAGGTTACTATGAAACTCAGTACTATCTGGAGAGAATGAGGCATACAGACATAGTAAAAGTCTTTTTTTTTTTTTTAAAGTCTGGCAGTACTTTTACTAAAGTAGAAATCATGGAAAACAGGTACGGTTTGTTCAGGCAGTCATTATGGCATAGACATGTATATGTAGGAGCGGCAGTTCAATTAGAAACACAATTCCTTACTCCCCCTCTCTGAAACATTCTCTATGTGTTTACAGATTTATTTCCCAGTTCTCAAACAGCAACTTAAATTAAACTTAATCAAATAGCTAAATCAAGACCCCTACATAGAAGAGAATCTGAGGAAGTGAAATGTGCTTATTCTAAATGCTTGCTATCTGACTAGTTTTCTTTCCCCAACTTCATCCTTTCCCTGGCTCAGAGTCTGTCTTTATGTCTCTATAGAAGTCTGCCAATCATAATTGAGAGTAAATAAAGAATACAGATAAGATGAAAATGTAGGACAAGCTTTAAGGGGCAACTCTCTCTTCTCATTTTATTATTAACTTTTTAAAAAGCTACTTTCCATAGGGAAAGGTATGTAAATATAGTGGGCAAATATCACTGTGGGTTTTTCATGTAAGAGTTCCATTCCTGAAGAAAGGGAAGCTCAGAGGTAAATTAACAACTTGCTCAAGGACACAGAGAATCTGAGATCCAGTTCTGTCAGGCACTGAGGCCCAGGGTCTTCACTCTGTTACTATGCAATGACCACCTTTGAGCACCTTATGCTCAGTTTCTAAATTGTGTTTCTTTTAGGTCTGACCAATACCTGGCTAAGCGCTCCTCTAAGAAATGGTATCGTTCTTCTCTGAGGCCTCCTCCAAAGAGTTCCCCAACTCCAGGAACCAGAAGATCAACAGCAGCAACCTAGGAAAAAAAAAATTATTAGCATTATATTTTCAGTTGATTCCAACAGTCAGTTTCTGAAGCAAGTAAACGTTTAACATTTTGGCAATGGCTAATTAACTACCTACCAGAATCTTACTGACTACATAAAAATTACAGGTGGACAATTTCCTCTCTCTTGCACCATTTGTGTAGTATACTTAACAAAAATGTATTTTCTTCATAAATGTGACAGAAATGTTAATTATAAAATGTGGAAAGTGTTAAAATTATGAAACATTAAAATCACCTATCACCACCAGAAACAATTACATTTTGTGGATTTCCTTTCATATTTTTTCCCTTATTATACATTTAAAAGTATAATTACAGATAAAACTTACCACTTGTCTTACCTAATAAACTAATATTTTCCTATATTAGTAAAATACTTCACGTTATGTTTTAATAGCTTTAATGTTTAATAGTTTATTGATTGGAATTATAATTTTTTAACTGCTTTCCTTTTTAGTTGAACATTTAAGGTGTATTTTTGTCTGTTTTCTCTTATAACGTGGCAATGAAGAGTTTAATTTGTAGTATTGCTATTAGGACATATAAAATAAATTCTGATTATTAATCAAAGAAGTACAAAATTAAAAGAACAAGATAACATTCTGGAGTTATCAAATGGAGATGATGGCCGGGCACAGTAGCTCATGCCTGTAATCCTAGCACTTTGGGAGGCTCAGGTGAGCAGACTGCCTGAGCTCAGAAGTTCGAGACCACCTTGCGGGCAACATGGTGCAACTCCCCCTGTCTCTACTAAAACACAAAAAATTAACTGGGCTTGGTGGTGCATGTCTGTAATCCCAGCTACTTGGGAGGTCGAGGTGGGAGAATTGCTTGAACCCAGGAGGTGGAGGTTGCAGTGACCCAAGATTGCACCACTGCACTCTAGCCTGGACCACAGAGCGAGACTCTGTCTCAAAAAAAAAAAAAAAAAAAAAAAGTTATAAGAAGATAATATATCTGCAAAACTAAGTCTGAAAGAAAAAATATAGGCAAATAAGAAATAAGATAAACAATACAGATAACAGAATGGATAAACCAATACGCTCATATAACTGATACAACCTTTCTGGTCAGCAATTTGGCAACAGATAACCAAATGCCTGAAAAATGCAATACATTTTGACTCAGCAAGCAGTTCAAGGAACCTATCCTAAGAAAATCAGAGATGCAAAAAAAGATTAACACGCAGGATGTTTGGCATTACTTAAGACAAAAGGTTCAAATGTACATCAACAGACTATCAGATAAATTTTAGACATGGATAGAAAAAAGACTATCATCTACATAATGAGATGTTATGTTGCTACTGTGATGAGATTACAGGTATTTTAGAATTGTTTTCCTCTTTTATTTGTATTTTCTTACAAAATTAGTAATATTTAATTTTTCAGGCTGGGTGCAGTGGCTCACGCCTATAATCCCAACACTTTGGGAGGTCAAGGTGGGCGGATCACCTGAGGTCAGGAGTTTGAGACTAGCCTGGCCAACCTAGTGAAACCCCCTCTCTGCCAAAAATACAAAAATGAGCCAGGCACAGTGGCCCATGCCTGTAGTCCCAGCTGTTCGAGAGGCATGAGGAACTGCTTGAACCCGTGAGGCAGAGGTTGCAGTGAGCCAAGATCATGCCACTGTACTCCAGCCTGGATGACAGAGTGAGATTTTGTCTGTCCCCCAAAAAATACTTAAAAAAAATTTTTTTTAATGTTTATTTGTGGCTGGGCACGGTGGCATGTGCTTGTAGTCCTGGCTACTTAGGAAGCTGAGGTGGGAAGACTGCTTGAGGCCAGGAATTCGAGACCAGCATGGACAACACAGCAAGACTCTGTCCCTACAAAATAATTTAAAAATGTTTATTTGCAGCTGGGTGTGGTGGTGCATGACTGTGGTCCCAGCTACTTGTCAAGCTGAGGCAGGAAGATCACTTGAGCCCAGGAGTTCGAAGTTGCAGTGAATCATGATCATACCACCTGTACTCTAGTCTAGGTGACTGGCAAGACCTTGTCTCAAAAAAAAAAACAAAATTGTTATCTGTATTATTTTGTGACTTTCCTGTCTTTTGGACAGGTAGACATTTTTAAGCCCAAGAACCTGAAGGCACAAAACTAAGATTTAGTGTAACAAATGAAAAATGAAGAATCTATAAAGCACATTTTAATCTTTAAATGTCACATTACCTTATAATCATTTTTAAAACTTTACCTCACCTTGCCATTAAGCTATCCCCTTCCCAGTTTTGATTTAGAAACTTTTGATTGAGATATACTCTACGAATAATCAACATTAATAAAGAATAATTCAAGAATCTGCCCCCAATGCTGTACACCTTATCCTCATTACTATCATTAAAGAGAAAAACATTAGCTCTGATCCTCATCACTAGGCTGAATCAGAATGAGCGAGAACAGCTACACAATTAATATGGCTGAGCTCTAATCAGGACCCTGCAGTTATTCTGTCCTCAGAGTAAGAAGAAAGTCTGGTATCTTTATTTCCTCGTGTCTTGCTTTGAGATATGGCTAAAATATGACAGGAGTTGAGAGACACGTGGTAAAAATTTTGTTCTTTTCTTACCTTCAATCCAGAGTGTTAAATTTAGAATTATAGGCAATCAACTTTGGAAGAGAATAGTCAACCAGTGGCTCTCTGGCCTCTGCTTGAAAATATTTAAAGCCTGAGAAACAGTAGCCTTGAAACAGAGCATTCCATCCTTGTTTAGCTCTAAAATTAACTCAAAATGGATTAAAGATTTAAATATAAGATCTGAAATCATAAAACTACTAGAAATAGATATAGGCCAGGCGCGGTGGCTCACGCCTGTAATCCCAGCACTTTGGGAGGCCGAGGCGGGCGGATCACAAGGTCAGGAGATCGAGACCATCCTGGCGAACACGGTGAAACCCTGTTTCTACTAAAAATACAAAAAATTAGCTGGGCGTGGTGGCAGGCGCCTGTAGTCCCAGCTACTCGAGAGGCTGATGCAGGAGAATGCTGTGAACCCAGGAGGTGGAGGTTGCAGCGAGCTGAGATAGTGCCACTGCACTCCAGCCTGGGCGACAGAGCCAGACTTTGTCTCAAACAAAA
>NW_016811202.1:1834600-1853367 GCF_001698545.2 Rhinopithecus bieti
AAAAAAAAAAAAAAAAAAAAAAAAAAATGATAGGTAAGTCAGGTGAAGGATGTGCTAATTAGTTTGATTTAATCATACCACATTGTATACACATATCAAAACAGTATGTTATACCCCTTAACGTTAGAGTGTTGCTTATACCCACTATATACATGAAACAATTACGTGTCAGAACAAGACAAAACAAAAACAAACAAAAAAAGAAGGGATAGGAGTATTCAAAATCTATCACTTTTAAGGTTTCAAAATAGGAATGATTCCATGGGACAAGGGTGGGTAGTAATCACTTTTTTTTTTTGAGATGGAGTCTCGCTCTGTAGCCCAGGCTGCAGTGCAGTGGCTCACCGCAACCTCCGCCTCAGCCTCCCGAGTAGCTGGGATTACAGGCACGTGCCACCGTGCCCAGCTAATTTTTGTATTTTTAATAGAGAAAGGGTTTCACCATTTTGGCCACGTTGGTCTTGAACTCCTGACCTCGTGATCCGCCCACTACATCCTCCCAAAAGTGCTGGGATTACAGGTGTGAGCCACTGCGCCTTGCAGTAATCACTTTTGATACTGTGAGTACACGTAAAGCTTAAAGCCAAGGCTAGAAAGGTCTACTGCCTCAAAAAGATACTGGAGAATCAGAGACTATGGAATAACCGGAAGAAGGTAGTCCAGATGAGGCTGGTGGCCAGTGATGAGGAAGATGAGGCAATCCTTGGTAAGATGTTCTGCTTTCTCTGTAGTTCATGAGCATCAAATGACGAGATGTACTTGTTGCTGGATCTTGCTGCTAAGACAAATAAACAAAAGCCCTCTGGGGCTTTTTGCATGCAGATCTAAATCATGCTAATTTTGGATATTAATTCTTTTAACGCTATGTTGAGAGGAATATAAAAGACTCATATTTATCTTTGATTATAAACTTCCTTTAATATTTGAGCTCAGGAGAGAGTTTACTGTGTAATCACACTGACTTCAGACTTTTCTGTCTGGCTTTTATTTATCTGGAATATCTGCAGTTGCATAGTTATAGTTACGTAACTGGAAGTTTCTAAACCTTTTGAGTCACCTTAAATTTTTTTTTTTTTTTGAGATGGAGTCTCGTTCCATCACCTAGGCAGGAGTGCAGAGGCGTGATCTCCGCTCACTGCAAGCTCTGCCTCCTGGGTTCACGCCATTTTCCTGCCTCAGTCTCCCGAGTAGCTGGGACTACAGGCACCCACCACCACGCTCGGCTAATTTTTTGTATTTTTAGTAGAGACAGGGTTTCACTGTGTTAGCCAGGATGGTCTCGATCTCCTAACCTCATGATCCGCCCGCCTTGGCCTCCCAAAGTGCTGGGATTACAGCCGTGAGATATCGTGCCCAGCCCAGTCACCTTAAAAATCTTATGCCATGGTAGGATAGCTACAGTTTAAAAAAAAAAAAAAAAAAAAAAAAAAAATTTCTCCCAAACTTCCTTTGCCTTCCTAATTTCCAGTGTACCTAACTGGTTATGCACAACCATTGCTGCACTTGCTATTATAAAATTAAGGTGATAGTGGTTGTATTAGTCAGGATAGGCTAGGCTGAGCTATAGTCACAAACAACCCCAGAAGCTTACAACCAGGTTTCTCAATCTCAGCATTAAAAACATTTTTAACCAGATACTTCTTTGTTGTGGAGGCCTGAACTGTGCACTGTGGGATATTTAGCAGCATAACTGGCCAGTGGTACTCCCCTAGTTGTGACAACCAAAAACATCTCCAGACATTGCTAAATTGGTGAAGAAGGAGGGGAACGTAATACTCCCTGGTTGAGAACCACTAGTTTAAAACAATGAATGACTTTTTAAAAACATATGCCACATGTCCATCCTGGTCTAAAACTGATAGAATAATCTCTTTCTAGGGTACTGTTGGTCTTGGGGCAGACAGGCAAAAGAGCATGGATGACTATGTACTCAAAGCATTTGTACAGAAGCAACGTATGTATGTCACTTCTCACATTCCTTGACCAATGCAAGTCATATGACTCAGGTCACATCAATGGGACAGGGAAGCATAATTCCCACTGGGGAAGAAGCAGAAACTATATGTGCACATACAACAGTTTTCCATGTTGCTTTTTCCTCATCTACGTGGACTCTTAAACTTCCACCCTCCCAAACAATCCTTCAATGTTAATTAGAATTAAAGGCAGAACAGTAGTTCCCATATTTTCTTCCTCTGTACTGTGGGAGATAAACTAATCAGTATGAAAGAACTTATCAAAACAGGCTATTTTCACTGAATAAAAATTTTAGAAGACATCTGGATAGAGTCCCACATCACTATTATATTTTTACTTGGTACTAATTTTGTGGTATGCAGGAGGAACACATTTCATCTTTGCTCTTTCTTTGCTTACATGGTCTGAAAATTCACATTCTCTCCAGTGAGTCAATTTCCTATGTTTCCTTGACAAGAGTGCAAGTTGCTTCCCCTAAGATATCTGTACCTTCTGAGCAAAGCATTTCTTTGCAATGCCTCGCAATTATTTTAGGACCAAATGGTACTATTTCCTTTTCAACAAGGTCAGGTGAACCTCTGAAGAAAAGCCCACAAAAGCCTTGTGTGTTTTTTTTCCCCCCCGAGACTGAGTCTCACTCTGTCGCCTGGGCTGGAATGCAGTAGTGTGATCTCAGCTCACTGCAACCTCCACCTCTCAGGTTCAAGTGATTCTCCTGCCAAGGCCTCCCAAGCAGCTGGGATTACAGGTGTGTCCCACCACGCCTGGCTAATTTTTGTAGTAGAGATGGGGTTTCACCATGTTGGGCAGGCAGGCCTCTAACTCCTGACCTCAAGTGATCTGCCCACCTGGGCCTCCAAAGTGCTGGGATTCCAGGCGTGAGCCACTGTGTCCAGCCCTTGTTGTCTTTTCTTCCTCCACGCAACATTCTTCTTTTCTCTTTTACTTCAGGTTTAGTTTCCCTTCTACCATATCAGATTCTAATACTTCCTGTTTTTTCTTTTATAACTATATCCTCTTACCTAGCTAAAGATTCTGCACACTCTCTGAGAAATTATAATACAGCAGAGTATTCTTCAATTACAAATAAAGACACATTTTGAACATACAGAGTGTACTTTCTTCGGGTATATCAAAAATACTGCATTCTCTAGAGATCACTAGAACAATTCCCTCAAATTTTCATACTTTTTAGTTAGGATTGAAATTCCAGGTAGAATTCTTCTCCTTGCATCTCCCCCTGGTAACGACTGGGCTAGTTACTAGAAAAACTACCTATTTCTCGTGGGTTCTACTAGAGATAAAAGGTACATAAAGATATAATACAAACACACAGGCAATTACACAAATTTTTTGGAGAAGTAATGACAAAAACTTGATTGTGTGTTTCCCAAGTTACTGGGAGGTGGTTAAGAGTGCAAGTAGGTTGGAAACAAGAAAGTTGGCATTTGCTGGTGATGACAACTTGCCTTTATGAGCTGGCAGGTCTGTGGTTTATGGGAGGCTGAGACTGGCTTAAAGAGCCAAGGACAATGAAGACATAAGGAATTAACTTTGATTAGGGAAAGTGGGGAGGGTTCATCGATAAATAAAAAGTGCTGTAGTAGAGATCAGATTTTATCATAGCTAACCATAAAGCATTAGGTGCTACAAGAAAAATACAGATAAAGTAGTACAAATAATCATATAGCCCATGATCACTATCAAAAGCATAGATATTGACTGTCTACTAATGGTTCTTCCAGCCAATTCCAGTGTGCTTTTAGAGTACTGCAAAGGTGACTCTGAAATTGAGCCACTGTCAACACCCACTTTCTGCCCATTTGGCTGTTGCATGCCAGGCTCTCCAAATAGGTGGACTCTACAGCACATCTTAAGCAAGTTGAAGCAGATCATCTTTGCCCTGGGAGATGAGCTGCAAGCTTTTGAACATCCTGTTAGGAAGTATCCATATCTTTTAATTAGATGACCAAACACATACTTATTTATTCCTGTTTCATCTATGATTCTTTTTTTTTAATTAAAAAATATTTAAAAAAATAGTTTTTGAGATGGAGTCTCACTCTGTTGCCAGGCTGGAGTGTAGTGGTGCGATCTCAGCTCACTGCAACCTCCGCCTCCCATGTTCAAGTGATTCTCCTGCCTCAGCCTCCCAAGTAGCTGGGATTACAGGTGTGTGCCACCACGCCCAGTTAGTTTTTTATATTTTTAGTAGAGATGGGGTTTTACCATGTTGGCCAGGCTGGTCTCGATCTCTTGACCTTGTGATCCACCCGCCTCAGCCTCCTGAAGTGCTGGGATTACAGGCGTAAGCCACCGTGCCTGGCTGATTTTTTTTTTTTTTTTTTTTTGGAGACAGGGTCTCACTCTGCCACTCAGGTTGGAGTGCAGTGGTATGAGTGTGGCTCAATGCCACCTTGACCTGCCAGGCTCAAGCAATCCTCCTAACTCAGCCTCTCTGAGTAGCGAGGATTACAGGCGCAGGTCACCACACCAGGCTATTTTATTTTTTTTGTACAGATAGGGTCTCAATTTGTTGCTCACACTGGTCTCAAACTCCTAGGCTCAAGTGATCTTCCTGCTTCTACCTCCCAAAGTGCTGGGATGATAGGCATGAGTCACCACGCCCAGCTCTGATTATTTCTAAGCAACACAGATGATAAATAATGGCATAGGAACCCTCAAAATAATTCAGCCTTCCTATATTACTCTTTTTCTTGGAACTTCAGTTAACCACAGCCAAAAATCAGCCATGAACTTGAATTTTAAAAGTCCTTCTCAACGGACAATCATCTGCACTTTATGGAAAAAGATATGGTTCAAAGAGAAAGGAAAGTAGGACCAGAAAATACATAGTATATCTGTAGGTCTGGTGGTTACTGGGGGTAATGAGTTATATAATGAACAGGAACCAGAACTAAATCTACCATTAAGGAATTCACTGGTTGCACTGCAAAATTTCTTCCAAGTTGACCAAATCTGAGCACATTTGCAACCAAAAATCTCTAGTTTCTATGCATCACTGGGAGATTTGAACTAAGTAGGACTTTAGCTCTGCTGACCTTTTACTTTCCTACACAGGTAACAATGGAGACTACAGATCATTTTCCCAAGCTTTCCCTAATTCCTCTATTCCTTAACAAAACCAATTCCACTTTGGGAACATCTTATAGGCCCAGAATGCTCTCTGACACATCTTCCTCCACTTAGTATGAGTTTTGATTCTGCTTAAGTCACACAGCTGCAGTGGCATGCTGTCTAGAAATAGTTTATGTTGGTAGTCAAGCTGAACAAACCCTGATTTCTATTTATGACATTCCCTTCTGACTCTTTGATTCCAATCAATGCACTGAAAATAAAACTCAGACCCTGAAAAAAAAAAAAAAAAAACAACACAGGCTAGATAGGAACAAGGCTTACAATACATAACCTTTACAATACATACATAATGCCAAAGTTGAAAGAGGGAGAAAGTTTAATGTCCCTTCCTCTGCTACCTCTCTTCCCACCTATCTCAGTATTTTTAAATACTGATGAAAACCACAAATTGAACGCCTCCTTATTCAGTTTCTCACAGGCTGTTACTAACAATGGGGCAAGGTTATACACTAGTATCAGAAGAAAAAGAATGTTCCACAAACCATAGGAAACATGTTTGTGGTTTTTGCTGTAACTGATGAAGATACATAGTATTTTGGCCCTAAAAACAAACTAGGTACAATTAGAAAAGAGGGCTTTCCAGATGTGATGGTGAAGAGATGCAGATGGGCTGTGGGCAATAATGACTGAAAATGGACTTTGGCTACTATAATGGCTAGCCAGTTTTACTACTGCTGCTGTCTAAAAGAGGCAAAAGTCTTACATTTTGCAAAGATACTACCAATGGTTTCAAAGAATTCAAATTCTTTGAATTTTCAAAGAATTCAAAATGAATTCTTACCTTGCTCCCAAACATGTATTCCCTTTCCCTCATGGTCAAGACAGATTCACCACATTACTTCCTTCCTTAGGGAGCTCTAAATTTCAAGTGAACCAGAAGAAAACATCAGTTGAGAACTTCACAAAGGTTCACGTATGAGTTCCTCCACTTGAGAGAAGACAACATTTCTGTAAACAGCACCACTCTACTTTTTATAATTAAAGTACGACCCATGGGAATCACTTGTGACTCCTCTCTCTTCCTTTTCTTTCTAGTTTATTTCATAGACTGATACGGTTCGGATATTTGTGCCCTCTCAATTTCATGTGGAAATGTGACCCCCCAATGTTGGAAGTAGCGCCTGGGGGCAGGCGTTGATCATGGGGGTAGGCTCCTCATGAATGGCGTTGTGCCATTCCCATGGTAATGGGCTCTTGCTCTATTAGTTCACATGAGAGCTGGTTGTTTAAAACAGACTGACATCTCTTCCCTTCTTTCTTGCTCTCTGTTTTGCCATGTGACATGCCTATTCCCTCTTTGCCTTTTTGTCATGAGTAAAAGCTTCCTGAGGCCACACTAGAAGCTAAGATGTTGATGCCATCTCGTATAGTCTACAGAACCACGAGCCAAATAAAGCTCTTTGTTTTATAAATTACCAAGTCTCAGGTTTTCTTTTTCTTTTTTTTTTTTTAGACAGTCTCATTCTGTCCCCTGGGCTGGAGTGCAGTGGTGTGATCTCGGCTCACTGCAACCTCCACTTCCTGGGTTCAAGCGATTCTCCTGCCTTAGCCTCCCAAGTAGCTGGGATTACAGGCACCCGTCACTACACCCAGCTTATTTTTTGTATTTTCAGTAGAGATGGGTTTTCACCATGTTGGCCAGGCTGGTCTCAAACTCCTGACCTTGTGATTCGCTTGCCTTGGCCTCCCAAAGTGCTGGGATTAGAAGCGTGAGCCACCGTGCCCTGCCAGTCTCAGGTATTTTTTTATAGCCACCGTGCCCTGCCAGTCTCAGGTATTTTTTTATAGCAATTTAGAGCAACTCTATTTTACTAAAATGGACTAACACAGAGACCACTGTTTATTCCTTCAGTATGTTTTAGTTTCACTTCTTCCTCTGCATTTTCACTGTTAAGATTATAAGCAAAAGTCCCATAACTATGTTACTTGTCTTTAATTTCCCCCTTCCCCAATCCATCCTGTATGTCAGGTTAATTTTTTCATCTTGCCATTATCTTAAAAGACTTACAATGCCTCTCTATTGTTTACTGGATAAAGCCCAAGCTATCTTGAACACTCCAGTCTCTCCATAATTGTTTCTATCTTGTCTAGCCATCTTTATCACCCAATAATTCCTTACTCCATTATTTTTATACACAGAATTTTAATTTTTAAAGTAATTTTATAAACATTTGTTCATCTGATTTCCACAACAAACCCATGATGACACAAGTGTGTAATTCCCTTTTAAAGTAAACTTCTTTAAGTATAACATATGTGTAGAAAGTACACAAATAACTAGCATATAGTTCTATAAATTTTCACAAACACACCATGAAGCACCATACGGATCAATAAATTGAACAGTAGTAGTACCCCAAAAAAGTCCTCCTAAGGTGTTTTTTTAGTTACTACCCCTACCAAAAGTAACCTCTTTCCCGACCACTACCACCAGAGGGTGGTTCTGTTAATTTTTGAATTTTCTAGAAATAGTATCATACAGTATATACTATTCTGTGTCTGGCTTCTTTTACTCAAAGTACGTTTGTGAGATTCATTATTGGTGATACATGCAGCAACAGTTTGTTTATTGGCAATTCTCTTCATTGGTGTATCTGCTGGTTCAAGGCTCCAGCAGTTTTGATGTAGGTCAGTTTATTAACTCCAGCCCAGGAAAATTCATGACACACCTCTTGGTTGAGTACTTATTCTCATTGCTGAATAGTGTCCCATTACATAAATATGCTACAATCTAGTTATTTATTCTACCATTCTTGGTTTAGTTTTTCCCCCATTTTCAACCTATTACAGTGTTGCTGTGAATAGTTCCGTACATATTTAGGGCATTTATGTACATATTTTGAGAGAAACAGCTGGATCATAGAATATGTATATATTCAGCTTGAGTAGATATTGCCTAATAGTTTCCAAAGTGATTGCACCAAATTATACTTCTACCAGCAGCACAGGAGAGTTGTATTCCTAACATTGTCACCAACAGCTGGAATCACAGGCTTTTTCATCTTATCCATTCTAGCTGGTACATAGTGGTGTCTTTCTGTTATTTTAATTTGCATTTCCCTATCAACAAATGAGATTGACTATGATCCCCTGAGAATACTGAGGACAAGAAAGATCAAGTGGTATATCTAGGAACAAAACCCAAGTTTCTTGGCTGTAAGTCCACAACTCTTCCTGCCAACCCACACAAACTCTTCACTCCCAGAAAGATAAAGATTCTAATGAAGCTGCCATACATGCTGTATTTCTGCCTTCCTAAAACACAGCTATATACTTTTCATATATTACTTGATTTAATCCTCACAACTCCATAAAGTATTATGGTCTCATTTTTATAGATCAGGAAATTAAGACACAAAGAGATTAGGTGGCATATTTAAGATCACACAGTTTAAAATTCAGAGTTGGGACTTGAACCCAAGAGTGTCTAATTCTATAGCCACTAGACTTTCCTTCATGCCATGTTGCTACCATTCACAAAATCAAAGATGCTTTTTAGTTTCCCGGCATATTCACAGCAGATCAACTCACTACTCGTCGACAGTGTGTCTTAAACTTTGTTGGATTTGATTCATTAATCCATTCATCCATCCACCACGTGGATACTAGGTGTCCACATGTCCCAGGCATTACACTAGGAATACACTGATGAGTGAAAAAGAAGTTGATACGGTTTGGCTCGGTGTTCCCACCCAAATCTCATCTTGAATTGTACTTCCATAATTCCCACTTGTGGGAGGGAGCTGGTGGGAGATAACTGAATCATGGGGACACTTTCCCCCATACTGTTCTCGTGGTAGTGAATCAGTCTAAGGAGATCTGATGGTGGGTTTTTTTTTTTTTTTCAGATGGAGTCTCGCTCTGTTGCCCAGGCTGGACTGCAGTGGTATGATCTCAGCTCACTGCAACCCTGCCTCCTGGGTTCAAGCAATTCTCCTGTCTCAGCCTCCTGAGTAGCTGGGACTACAGGTGCCTGCCACCATGCCCACCTAATTTTTGTTTTTAGTAGAGACGGGGTTTCACCTTGTTGGTCAGGCTGGTCTCGAACTCCTGACCTCAGGTAATCCACCAGCCTTGGCCTCCCAAAGTGCTGGGATTATAGGCATGAGTCACTGTTTTGGCCAATCTGATGGTTTTCTTGCTGCTGTTGTTTTTTAGACACAGTTTCGCTCTTGTTGCCCAGGCTGGAGCACAATGATGCAATCTCGGCTCACTGCAACCTCTTCCTCCAAGGTTCAAGCGATTCTCCTGCCTCAGCCTCCCGAGTAGCTGGGATTACAGGTGTGCATCACCACACCCGGCTAATTTTGTATTTTCAGTAGAGACAGGGTTTTTCCATGTTGGTCAGGCTGGTATTGAACCCCCTACCTCAGATGATTTGCCCGCCTCGGCCTCCCAAAGTGCTGGGATTACAGGTGTGAGCCACCACGCCCAGATGATCTGATGGTTTTATAAGGGGTTTCTGCTTTCACTTCTCTCTCATTATCTCTTGCTGCTGCCATGTAAGAAGTGCCTTTCACTTTCTGCCATGATTTTGAGGCCTCCCCAGCCATGTGGAACTGTGTTTAATGTGTCCATTAAACCTCTTTTTCTTTCCAGTCTTGGGTATGTCTTTATCAGCAGCATGAAAATGGACTAATACAGAAGTCCTCACATCTTTTGACATAGAGGAAAATGTCATTAATTAAATAGTCATGCACATAGATGTAAAATTACAACTGTTAAAGGTTATGATGGATTAAGAGTTAGTATCTCTGGGTGTGAAACTTAACATGGTAAGACTGTAGCACCTAATGGGGGCTTCTGACTCAGACTAGAGGGTCAAGAAAGGTTTCTCTGAGGAAATGGTGACTGAGTATAAATATCAGTAAGTAAAATTATTTAGATGAAGAAGACTGTTCTAGATTGAAGGAACAATATATGCAAAGAGTCTGAGGTGACAGAAAGCACTGCATGTCTGAAGACACAGAAGAAGGGTGGTGTTAGGAGAGAACAAAGTGGAGCCCCACAGTACAACAGACCAGAGAAGGAGATGCAGCCACATTCTACTGGGCATTGTAGGTGACATAAAGAATTTTGGCTTTTATCCTAGGAGCAAAGGGAGGCCACTGAATGGCTTTAAGAAGAGCGACAACATGATTGGGTTAACTTTTTATTTTTTAAATGGAGATGGAGTCTCATTATGTTGTTCAGGCTGGTCTGGAACTCCTGGGATCAAGCGATCTGTGCACCTCAGGCTCCCAAAGTGCAGGGATTACATGCATGAGCCACTGTGCCCAGCCAGGATTTACATTTCCTAAAAACTCACACTAAAATGGGGAGAACTGATTCAGAAGAGAAAGAATGGATATATGAAGATCAGTTAGGACGCTACTAAAGTAGTCTAGGCAATATCTTAACCTGAAAAGGTAAAAGAGGAAATGAAGAGAAATGAACGGATATGAGAGATATTTAGGAGTGCAAAGCTGACAGAACTTAGTCAATGGAGGAAATGAGAAAGGAAGACTTCTGAGATGACTCAGGTATCTGGCATGTACAATTAGACGAATACAGAATACTAAAAGAAGATCAAATCTGCTGGGAGGAGAGGAAAAATCATAGGTTCAGTTTTGGATGTGTTGCGCCTGAGATGCCTTTGAGATATGTAAATGGTAGTCAATGAGGTAGTAGGATATACAGTCAGCCCTCTGTATTCAGAGGTTCTGCATTTGTGGATTCAACCAACAGCAGATTTAAAATATTCAGGAAAAACAAATGAATGGTTGTATCTGTACTTACCATGTACAGGTTTTTTCTTGCCATTATTTCCCTAAACAATACAGTATAATAACTATTTACATAGCATTTACATTGTATTAGGTATTATAAGTAACCTATAAATTATTTAAAGTATACAGGAGGATGTGCATAGGTTATATGCATACCATATCATTTTACATAAGGGACTCAGTATCCTTGAATTTTGGTATCTGAGAAGGGGCCAGTGGGTAGAGTGTCCTGGAACCAATCCCTGAGGATACTGAAGGATGAATGTATATGAGTCTACAGCTCAGAGAATAAGTCTGGATTAGAGATAAAAACTTCTGACAGAATAAACAGTAAGCAATAGATACAGATGAAATAACATGAGGAAAAAAAAAGACCACCAAGGACTGGGCCTTCAGGAATTCCAACATCTAATGAATAGACAGAAATGGATAAATCTGTACAGGAGACTAAGAAAGAATAAATGCTGAGAAAGGAGAAAAACAGGGATAATGTGATGTCATAGAAGTCAAGGGAGGAGAGGGTTATAAGAATGACAAAGTCATTAATAACGCTGATTAGCACTGACAGGTCAAGTAAAATAAAGACTTAAAAGTCTGCTGGATTTAATAATATGAAGATCATTACTGATCCTAATAAGAGCTACTTCAATGGTGTGATGGAGTAGAAACCACAATGAAGTAGGAGTATAGAATGAGTGGGAGAAGCTATGGTGTTAAAAAAAAAAAAATTCAATACCCATCCTAAAGTTGTTAAGTTTTGTTTAAGAAGCAAAACTTTCACGCCTGTAATCCAAGCACTTTGGGAGGCCAAAGTGGATGGATTGCCTGAGCGCAACAATGTGAAATCCTGTCTCTACTAAAAAAAACAAAATTAGCCAGGGGTGGTGGCGTGCATCTGTAGTCCCACCTACTCGGGAGGCTGAGGCAGAACTGCTTGAACCCAGGAGACAGAGGTTGCAATGAGCCGAGATCATGCCACTGCTCTCCAGCCTGGGCGACAGAGCGAGACTCTGTCTTTAAAAAAAAAAAAAGAAAGAAAAAAGAAAAGAAAGAAGGCAAAACTTATTAAGAGACCACAGAACACAGACACAATGCTACAGTTTTGCTAATTCTTTAAATGCAATAAAAATCCAAAAAAAGGAAGGCCCAAAGTAGCTGGGTAACCCAGGAAAGTCTTTATAGAGAAGGAAAGTCTTAAGCGGAGTACTTAAGTGCAAAATTGAGTGACTGAAAGATGCTCAATCGAGGGAAATTAAATGAGAAAAATACATGGTGTGTGTGTTGGGAGGGGGAGCTGGAACTGGGATAGGTTGGAGTGATGAAAAAAAGCCAAGAGATACAGTCTTCTGTTTTGTAATAAAGGCTCAATACTGAATTATTTGGGACTCGATAATCTAGGTCCTAAAGTCTCCTTTTGCTGCCAACCTGGGGCCAATTACACTAGAGGGCTGGTAGAAAAAAGAGAATATAAGAATCATAAATCAATTGTGTTGCTCACTAGTTTTGGATGATTCTGTGTGAAAGGTGAGGATGAGTAAAATAAGTGGTTAAAAGGTAATTTTATATTATTTGTGATTTTTAGGCAGTTGGAAGAAGTGGAAAAGAACATAGACATTAGAAAACCAAATCTGTAGTCTAGGAAAAAAATACGTATTTTAAAAATACAGACTTTAGAGCTAGAGGGAATCAGGTGTGAATACTAACTACTTACTACCTATGTAGCTTTGGAAATGCAATTAATCTCTGCATTCCAGTTTTTCACTTATAAAATGGGGAAACAAGCTTCTAAGCAAAGTTGTTTCTGGATTTAGAGATGAGATGGTAGTGCTTGATTCCTAAGCATCTAGTAAACAGTGGCTAATACAGTTGTATTAATATATGAGAAAACAGGAAATACAGTCAAACAGATAACTTTGTATACCTAAGAGAGGGACATTTTGTTTACTGGTGGGCCTTAATCTACATTTTTTGTAAGTATTTATCCACAAGTTAGTGAAAAGCATCAGACAGTAAAGTGTAGTTTTTGGGCCTATTTTGAAATCAATATAATCTGTCTCACAGACTTTTAAAACTAATAATATTATATATGTAACTATTCATTAAGTATTTAGAAAGTTAAAATATATTCTTACTTTATATTCTTGCCAACTTTAAACTTTAATTATTTGTTTTTCAGATAAGGGGCTCCCTCTGTCACCCAGGCTAGAGCACAGTAACACCATTATGGCTCACTGAAGCCTCGAGTAATTCTCTCACCTCATCCTCTTGAGTAGATAGGACTACAGGTGAATGCCACTACTCCTGGCTAATTTATTTTTTTGTTGAGACAGGGTATTTCTATGTTGACCAAGCTGGTCTTGAATCCCTGGTCTCAACATTTTCCCACCTTGGACTACCAAAGTGCTGGGATTACAAACGTGAGCCACCATACCAGGTCATGTTATAGCTAATTTTGTAAAAACCAAAAGAATAAAAAAGGCAGGCCAGGTGTAGTGGCTCATACCTGTAATCCAAGCACTTTGGGAGGCTGAGGTGGGCAGATAACCTGAGATCAGGAGTTTGAGACCAGCCTGGCCAACACAGTGAAACCCTGTCTCTACTAAAAAGACAAAAATTTGCTGGGTGTGGCGGCACACGATTATAATCCCAGCTACTCGGGAGGCTGAGGCAGGAGAATCACTTGAACCTGGGAGGTAGAGGTTGCAGTGAGCCAAGATCGCACCATTGTACTCCAGCCTAGGTGACAAGGGCGAAATTCTATCTCAAAAAAAAAAAAAAAAAAGAAAAAGAAAAAAGACAACTATAGTTAAGGGCAAAAAAAGAACACAGGACAAGAAACAGTAAAGACAGGCAAGAAACAGGAAAGACAAGACAGGCAGATAGAGAAGAGACAGTCAGACAAGAGCTAAGACAGGGAAAATCTGCCCAGACTGCCTGGATACCTTCATAGCCCTCCCCTCGCTATTTCTATTTGAGAGTCCAAACCAAAGCAGTCTAAGCCTCCTGCTCTGCCAAGCCAGCTTTTCCTTTACCTGACTGTGCCACTGCTGTCATCTCTTGCCCAGCATGTCTTCCCTCCTAGGAGTCTCCTAACCAGTACTTAACCACAGACTAACTAGACTTGGTATAGCCATACAGTGTTCTAGGCCACTTCCTCTCAGTCATTAAAAAACAAAACAAAACAAAACAAAACGAAACAAAGAACTTGCACCTGCTAAACTAAGAAGAAGACCTGTGACAGAAATGAGGAAGTATGTTTATAGAACACTGGGATCTTCTTTCGGAATAATTTTTAAGAGACGCCTTTGAAAACTTTATCATTTTAAGAGATAAAAAGAGTGATAGATGACATTTAAGAAAAGATTCCAAAGGCTAAATGAAAAACCCACCCCAAGAGGACTAACCCCAATTTATTTAGTATCTCTTCTTACTGTGTGCTGAGGGCCATCTTCATTATCCCTCATGTAGAAAGGCTTGATTGCTAATGGATAATTAATAACGAAGACAGGTATGTTGCCACAGTGCTTCACCAGGTACTTTTCGTGTTCAGTTTGTAGATCAACACCCCACTGTAATGAGAAGAAAGAAATGACCAAAAGAGAAGACAGAGGTGAAATATACAATTAAGCACCTGAAAATAACCTGCATCAATTCCAAGGGCTTCATCTTCCTAAGGCTCCAAGTGTGGAGCGAGCTGCTAAGGTTACACAGCTGACTAAACCAGAGAGACCTATTTGTTAACAAGAACACCTACAGGCCTGGAAAGATGAAAGCTGAGGCCAGTAGATAAACACTGCTTTCTGTATCCCCATTGTTCCCCTACCCTCACCTCCCAGGAGCAGATAATACAGCACCTGCAGGAAAACAAAGTCTACTTTACAATGGGATAAAAAAATTCTGACTTCAGAATCAGTTTTTAATAGTGCCTTATGCTTCTACCACAGTAACTGTTCCTAAGTCTCGGGAAATTAAGTGACAGAAGATAATAATCCTAATATTGAGCCTATCTTTGGCTAAATGACTTCTCTTGGTGACTTTTTTTTTTTCTTTGAGACAGAGTCTGGCTGTGTCGCCCAGGCTGGAGTACAGTGGCACAATCTCGGCTCACTGCAACCTCCACCTCCCGTATTCAAGCGATTCTCCTGCCTCAGCCTCCCAAGTAGCTGGGACTTCAGGCGCCCACCACCAGGCCCGGCTACTTTTTTTTTTTTTTGTATTTTTAGTAGAGATGGAGTTTCACTATGTTGGCCAGGCTGGTCTTGAACCTTGTGATTTGACCACCTTGGCCTCCCAAAGTGCTGGGATTACAGGTGTGAGCTACAGTGCCCGGCTGATGACTTCTTTTTAAATAAAAAGAATCAACTCATGTGTGAGATGCTCTTTGATGAATATTTATTAACTCTGTTCAATAGATTTATTAAGCAAATACTAATGTGCCTATTAAATTCCAGGTACCATATGATATACTGGATAAAGTGGTAAGAAAAATAGTTATAATCCCTGACTTCATGAAGCTTCCAGGGTAGGAGACAAAGAAATGAAAACTTACACAAAAAATTGATTATAAATATAACAAGCACAGGTTACTTTTGTAATATATAAAGATCTGACTTAATTGGGATTGAACTGGTACAAGGAATAGTTTAAACACAAAGGTTAACATTATCTTATTACTACCACTTGTTTGGCAGTATCTTAGTTATAGGAAAAAAATAACTTGAATAGGAACAAAGAGTTTTGCCTCCAACACTATACACATGCCCACTGACAGATCATGTGGTCTTCTGGACCTGTATCATTGCCAATAAAATAAAAAAGCTCTAGCTGGGGACGGTGGCTCATGCCTTTAATCCCAGCACTTTGGGAAGCTGAGGAGTGCTTAAGCACAGAAGCTCGTGACTAGCCTAGGCAACATAACCCTGTCTCTACAAAAAATAAAAAAATCAGCCAGGCCTGGTGGCACGCACCTGTAGTCCCATATACTTGGAAGACTGAGTTGGGAGGACTGATGTGAGCCCGGGAGGTGGAATCTGCAGTGAGCCATGTTTGTACCACTGCACTCCAGCCTCGGCAACACAGAGAGATCCTGTCTTTCAATAAATAAATAAATAAATAAATAAATAAATAAAATAAAGGAGTTCCTTCACAGAAAGACAGAGTTGTACAGTGGTTGTCAGGGGTCTGGGAATGGGGCAAATGAGGGGATACTGATCAAATTGTACGCACTTTCAGTTATAAGACGAACAAGTTCTGGGGATCTAATGTACAGTGTGGGTAGTGACAGACGTGTTAGCTAATTTGACTGTAATAATTTATTACACAATGTATACGTGTATCAAATCATCATGCTGTATACCCTGAATATATACAATCTTCTTTTGTTGTTGTTCTTAGAGACAAGGTCTTTCTCTGTCACCTAGGCTGGAGGGCTGCAGTCGATCATGGCTCACTGCAATCTTAAACTCCTGGGCTCAAGCAATCCGCCTACCTTGGCCTCTTAAAGTGTTGGGATTACAGGTGTGAACTATCACACCTGGCCTATACAATCTTTATCAAGTAATTTTTGGAAGAAAAGAAAAAAGAATTCTTGGCTGAGTACTAAGGCATGCTCCTATAGTCCCAGTTACTTGGGAGGCTGAAATGGGGGATCCCTTGAGCCCAGGAGTTCAAGATGAGCTCAGGCAACATAATGAGACCTTCATCTCTTAAATATAAAGTTCTTTAAAAGCAAAACAAAACAAAAAAACCCCAGTGTTTTCCAGAGTGGCTCACAAACTAAAAGGCTCTATAAAGTTCAACTGAAAAACAAACCTGTTTCTGCAAGCACTAAATCTGGAAAAAAAAAAAAAAAAAACCTGTTTAGTTATGTTGCCTAAATTTATTTGATAATATAACTTCCTTCATTGGTCATCTTTTAATGTCATTCAGAATATACTTTGGAAAGCACAGAATTAGTTGACTTCCACAGTAATATTATTTTTTAAAAAATTCATTTTTTTTTTTTTTTGGGTAGAGACAGGGTCTCACTATATTGCCCAGGCTGGTCTTGAACTTTGAGGCTCAAGCAATCTGCCTGCCTTGGCCTCCCAAAGTGCTGGAATTATAGGCATGAGCTCCAACACCTGACCTCTAAAGTAATAGTCTATGATTATCTTTCTTTTTTAGAATTTTCATCTTCCTAAACATGGGATTCTCCTTTATAACCCCTTAGTCACTGCTATTCCAAATGATACAACTTATTTTTATTCTAAATTAATTCTGTTTTAAGTATCTCAACAAGATTGAGCAAATATCAAACAAAATCTCTAAGTCTGTGTACAAATGAGCAAATACCATATTTTGCTAATAACAGAAATAAGATGATTTTGAAGGATTCTTAATAAAGTAAGCTAAAGACAAGAAGGAAGCATTTTCACACACATACATGTATATACACACAAAATACTACCTCTGGGGTGAAGGTGAAGTTCTGGGATGCTTGCTTTAAGATCTCCACTGCTTCAGTATAAGAAATGCTGGAGGAAAACAGGATACAAGCAGAGAAAAGTAAATACAATTGGGCTGCTGTTAACTAGTTCATTTTAAAACCAGAAAAAGCCTACTCCTATATCACACTGTGAGGTCATGAGGGAATACTGAATAATCAGGAATTAAGGCTGATCTAATCCTATAAAAGTCTGATCTGCCTAAAGAGAGGTAACCATTCAATAACCTCACTCCTCATCTACTTGCAATATACACAATGAAGCCAGTCACTTAAGCAAGGAAAGATTATTCTCTGAATTCAAGATATGCCAATGCCCTAATAAAACGTATGAAATACTGAGACTACAACAGCAAAAGACTTTCTCCTAAAATTCACGATTAATTCATTTATTTATCCAACAGACATATACTTGGCACCTACTAGGCACGACACGTAATTCTAGACACTGGAGATAAAAATAAAGCTCAGCCTTCAAGGAGCCAACGTTCGTGCGTGCGTGCGTGCGTGTGTGTGTGTGTGTGTGTCTGTGAGAGAGAAAGAAAGAGCGAGAGATGCAGGTGAGGAAAGAGTAGACAGAGCAAACATCAGGCAGCTATTAGTATAGTATCTTATAGTATATTAGTATATTACTAATAGTATAATATAATAGTATATTACTAAGATAATCACAGTATATTAGTATAAATGGGTAGCCATTAGTGCTATGAAGAAAAATAAAGTGAAGTAAGAAGACAGAGGGGGTTTGGGGTGACATTTCAGATATGATGGTCAAGAAAGGCCTAAGTTTCTGACATCTGAACAGAAGTGTTCATCGAGTAAGGAAATGAACCACAGAAGTCTCTTGGGAGGAGTATTCCAGGCAAAAGGAACAACAAGTACAAGGATCTGAGGTGAGAAACAGTTTGGCTTGTTCATGGAACAAAAAGGGCAGTCAGTGTGACTACAGCATGCTGAACAAGAGGAATCATGCACAGCAAATTACATAGGAAAGGCGGTCAGAAGTCAGATCACATGGACTCTTTCAGGTCATACTAAGGACCTGGTAATATATTCTAAGCATTATAAAACTATTTAGGAAGATACTGATTATCTCAACGAGACACCCTCATGCCTAAAGAAAGTCAACGCAAGTATTTCTTTTAATTTAACTATGTAAATAGGTAACTTATCAACATAGTCAAAAAAAAATCAAGATATATAAAAGAGTATACATTTCCCTTTCATTGCGGTTCCAGAGACACCTAGTTCCTTTCCTTTCACACAATCACTGTTACCGGTATTGTGAATATCCCTCTAGAGGATTTTATTTATTTATTTATTTATTTATTTATTTATTTATTTATTTATTTATTTGAGACGGAGTCTTGCTCTGCCGC
>NW_016811202.1:1853662-1875751 GCF_001698545.2 Rhinopithecus bieti
CACCGTATTAGCCAGGATGGTCTCGATCTCCTGACCTCGTGATCCGCCCGTCTCGGCCTCCCAAAGTGCTGGGATTACAGGCTTGAGACACTGCGCCCGGCCGAGGATTTTATTTATATAGATATGTAAACAATACACAATCTTTCTTTTTTATAGATGTCATACATATCATACACACTCTTTCACACCTAATTTTACAGAGTAATATACCTTGTAGATCTTTCTGTGTGTATATGAAGAGATTCTTCACTTTTTGTATTATATAATATTCCATTTTGTGGATGTATCGTAATTAGTTTAACCAGTGACCTGACATTTCACATTCTAATCTTTTGCTATTATAAAACATGCCAATATATACCTATTTAATATTATTACAAATCGTTATTATACACTAATTTATCACATGGCAAAAGTGGAATTGTTAGATGAAAATTTGCAATTTTTATATTTTCTGAAAGGTATTGCCAAAGATATTGCCCCTTTTATAACAACGTATACCCACCAGTAACATGAAAGTGTCAGTTTGCTTGTAAACTATAGGTAAAATACTGCATCAGTATGGATTTTTTTTTTTTTACAAAAAATCTACAAACTTTCTGAAAGACCTTGAGCTCAAAAAATAATTTATTCAGCACAAACTTCTTCTCTGAAGCAAAAATGAAGTTCATATACGTAACAACTAACCAGAAAGAGTTGTATTGTGTCATACAGTACAATAAAGCCCCTAAAGCTATGTTTTGAAAGATAGGTTTTTTCCTAAGATGGAAAATCTATTCAAATTAAAATCTAGTATTAATAATAGGTAATTTTTAAGGTAGTAATGGTGGCGCTAGTTGTGTTGGTAGTAGCAGTAATAATGATTTTAAAATTAGCATTTTACAGAAGGGAAGCAGAAGGTTAGAGAGGATCAATAACTTTCCAAAGGTTACTCATGTAAGTAAATGGTAAATCTTGATCTGCTGACTCCAGAGTATACACTTTTAATGGCTAAGATAATGCCTAAAACACTTGGAGTTTCATATGTTCCATCAAAACAAAAGAAAATGGGCTCTGGGTTCTTCATCTGATTCTACCACTTAATCTGATTCTACTACTAGCTATGTAAGTCACTTCAACGTTGTGAAAGCATGTTATTAATTTTTGTAATGTGTTATACAAACATTTAAAAATTATTTGCACTTGTAAAATAAGCATATTGAACCATCTTGTATAAAGTTCTTTTCTGCTTAGGCATTCTATTGTTCTATTATATTGATTACTTGGTATGATCTACCAATCACACTGAGAAATAAAAGAGCAGTCAAAATAACAAGCAGTAGATTTTGTACCATTGGTATGTTGGCTCTCATCTCTAAATACCTCATTATTTCACGTCTTCCACTCCACTCCCCAATACCTTCATTAGGGGCAGAACTTTCAAGTTCAAATTACAGTTCTGACATTTGATATCCTTAATGGCTTCCAACAACTCTCTCCACTAAGTATTTTTCTTGATATATATAGAAAATAATATCTCTTCTCCTTTCCAGAAACTGTTTCCAAAGTGCTTTGAGGAAAGGAGGAAAAAACATTGCGATAGAAAATGATACGGCATCAAACTACCTTCATATTTCACATTTTTTATTGTTGAATAAAGAAAATTCATTATTCTGAGGCTGTTGGAGTAAAATTGCTAAACTACAAAGATAATTATTGTCATCCTTTGCCTCAAATTCACACAGAAAGATAAATGAAGAGCAAATAAAAAAGGTTAAGTACTATTTTCAGAAACATAATAATATAAAGGAAATGTAAAATAAACTGAATACAATTTCTACATAAAGGCTAAATTCAATTACTACACGAGTTGCTGAAATAGCACATTTTCATATAAAATACTTATAACAGGTAGTGAAAAATATGCTGAAATCTACTCAAAAGAATACAAGTCACGTGGTATCTATACAGATTCAATAATTAACAGTGCAGTCTACATAAGCATAAAACAAAAGTTTCTCTTTTGTTTTTTCTTTTCTCCTTGTTTCCCTGTTTTTTCTCCTTGTTTCCCTGTTTTTTCTTTTCTCTTTACTGTTTTTAGGATTAACTCAACAGTAGATTCAGCTACACCAGTATTTTCAGAAATTTCAGCGTCAATGCCTTAAAAAGCATGAAACAGCAGAAAGGTGATGCCAAGGTGGTACAGAGGGCACCACCACACAACCTATTTCTCAACTTGATACCTCTGATGTTGCTGACTTAATAACCACTGTCATCGGACCAGCACCATCTCATTATGCTTTTTTTTAGTGGCTACCCTGCATATTTTAACATGCATATCTGACTTAACAGTCTAAAGCAGTCGGGTGTGGTGGCCTGCACCAGTTGTCTCAGTTACTCAGGAGGCTGAGGCAGGAGGAATCGCTTGAGCCCAGGAGTTCAAGCCTGCAGTGAGCTATGATCACACCACTGCCCTCCAGCCTGGACGACAGAGCGATGTCCTATCTCTTTAAAAAAAAAAAAAAGGTCTAAAGTTCACCAGTTTCTCTCTCTTCCTTTCAAACAACACAAGAACTAACATTTCAACTATGAATGTACCTCTTCAGTTTTACAAGTTATTGTTGCCCAGTATTTCAGTTCTAAGGTAACAGGTATTTTCTTTCAACTATGTGAAGATACTATTTTATCAATCTATTGCCATTACTGTCCTCTGAACTTCTTGGGAATCTAATGCTGTTTGTTATGTCTGCTGTTCTTGCTCATGGTAGGTATTTTCCTGTGTATTTGGACTGTGAGATTATCTTAAGTAGAGTTTGTTTTGGGAATATCATGCCACTTGGGTTGAGGGTACAAACTTCAAGATTGGTTTTATATTAGTTTCTACAGCTACTCCAGTGTTATCACTAACTGAAAATTTTTATTTTAATGCCCTAGCATGAAGATTCTTGAACTACACAGGAAACAAAAATTCAAACTCTAGGCTCACTTAAGGGTCAACTGTGGCCGCAAATTCTCTATGCAGACTATTTCTGTTTTGTCTCTATCCTTAAGCCCAGGCTAAAGCATATATACTTCTACACTTCTCTGTAAATTCTCTACACTGGCTAGCTCAATTTTCTGTTTGTTTGCTTATTTTCTAATTGGCCCTTTCATTAAGGGTGTAGTCCTTGGCCAGTTCTAGCTTTGTGTATATGTGTGTGCATTTGAGGGGATATCTTGATTCTAATTCATTCTGCTATGTCTATTCTCATGTCCTCTCATTGCTGTTAAAACCTCTGGTTTCAAAGAATGGAAAATCGCCCTCCAGTTTCCCTACCCTACACCCTGAGAATCCTCAGCATCACACCAACTGTGCATATCACTCTGGTGTTTGGTTCCTTCTTCATTTCTAGCACCTGGAACTTCTCCTCCTTTCTAGTGAATTCAACAACATATTTAAAAGAATCTTATAATATTTTAAGTATTATTTTTAGATGTTTTGTAGCAAGGGTGTTTTCAAATTATCTAGTCTGACATATTGCTTTTAACAGTATCGTTATTAAATCCTTTCAACAATATAAGACAGTATTTTTTATAGATGTGGAAACTGAAGTTCAGAAAAGTGAAAGATTCACTATTCATCAAGTTCATAGTTGTAATTAAATTATTCATATAAATATTTAACTGTTCATCTTTTTCTCTAGATTTTAAACTCCATAAAAAAATAAATAAATGTTTGTTTTCATTATTCTCAACAACTAGCAAAGTGCCTAACTCGTATTAGGCAGTCAATAAATATTTGTTAAAAAATATTAATTTCCTCATTAATGGCTAGTAAATGGTAGGGCCAGGATTATAATCCAGGTTCTCTGAATCATGGTTCACTACCCTCAGTGACTGAAGTAAATAGTGATATGAGCCAATAAGAAACCTCAGGAGAGAATCCAGCCTAAAGAAGAAAACCTTTACAGCCAAGGTTACTCAAGTCATCTGTTTGTGCACTCAATTACTCAGTATTTACTGAATGTCTATTAGAGGCACTGTGCTAAGTCCTGGGGGCATAATAGTAAGCAATTTAAACACAGCCTCTGACCTCACAGAGGTAGTAGACACCAAACAATCACACATATACATTTATTTTAAAATGTTTGAATTTTTCATTGACAAATAACTAGTTTATGTATTTACAGGATACAATGTGATTTTGGTATTATATACTGTGGAATGAATATATGAAGGTATTTAACATATCTATCGCCTCATATGCTTCATTTTTTTTTTTTTTTGTAGTGAGAAGATTTAAAATCTACTCCTTCAGCAATTTTGAGATATACATTACAATTAATTATGGTCACTTTGTTATGCAGTAAATCCTGAAAACTTACTCCTCTGATCTAAATGAAACTTTGTACCCCTTGGTCAATTTCTTTCCATTCCCTTCAAGAACCCCCCACCTGCCACTGGTAATTACCATTCTACTCACTACTTCTCTAAGTGTAACTTTATTACATTTCATATCAAAGTGAATCATGCAGTACTTGTCTTTCTGTGCCTAGCTTCTTTCACTTAGCATTAAGTCTTCCAGGTTGATCCATGTTGTCACAAATAAGATTTCCTTTGAATAGTATTCCACTGTGTATACACACATTTACTTTTTCCAGTCATCCACTGATGGACACTTAGGTTGATTCCATATCTTGGCTACTACGAATAGTCCTGCAAAGAACGTATAAGTGCAGATATCTCTTTGACATACTGACTTCAGTTCTGGATACGTACCCAGAGGTAGGACTGCTGAATCATATGGTAAATATGCTTTTAGTTTTTTGAGAAACCTCCCATACTATCCTCCGTAACAGCTCTTCTAATTTACATTCCCACTAACAGTATACAAGGGTTCCCAAGTGCCACATCTTTGCCAATACCTGTTATCATTTGACTTTTTTTTTTGTGATACAAGGTCTTGCTCTGTCTCCCAGGCTGGAGTACAGCAGCGTATATGATCATAGCTCACTGCAGCCTCAACCTCCTGGGCTTAAGCAGTCCTCCCACCTTGGCCTCCTGAGTAGCTGGCACTACAGGCACGTGTCACCATACCTGGCTAATTTATTTTATTTTTTTTGTAAAGACAAGGTCTCACTATGTTGGCCAGGGCTGGTCTTGAACTCCCAGACTTAAGTGATCCTCCTACCTCAGCCTCCCAAAGTGCTGAGACTACAGGCATGAGCCAACGTGTCTCATTCTACTTTTTGATAACAGCCATCCTAATGGGTGTGAGGGGATATCTCACTGTGGTTTTAATTTGCATTTTATTAATTAGTGATGTTGGATACTTTTTGATAAACCTATTGGTCATTTGTATTTTACACAAATGTAAAACATTTGTGATGTCTGCCTGTTTGAGCAAAGCATAGGGGTGGATGCTGAGGCTAGATGGCGTGGCTGCCCTGCAGGGGCTCAAAGCAGATATACCTTCCCACTGAGCTTCTGCAGCAGCCAGCTGGGCTTTGTAAATGGGCTATGCCACTGGCTGGTATCTCTGATCAGGTGCTCCTGCTGGCAGAATACAGCTATCACCAAGATCCGTATGCTGGTTGCTGTGAGCACTGCCCCACTCCTTTGTTCCTACTTGACTCCTGGTAGTCCAGACCTTACCCCCAGGGTTCCCTGTGAGACAGGAATGGGCATCGTAGGAAGCATCGAAGAATGCTGGGGAAGCTGGATAGCTGTCTCTTTTTCCACTGCATTAACTGTGTGCCCAGGGGAACCTTCTGTGTGGTGCTGTGCCTACTTAGGGGAGGGAGGATTCAATCAAATTGAGGCCATTGCTCCTACCCTTCTAATGCACTTTTTGTTCTGTGGTCCATCTGGGTGTCTCAACTTCATTCCCAAGTTTTGGGATTTTCACAAAGATGTTCTTGTATGTGACTAGTTGCCAAATGGACTTTCTGTGGTGAAGGCTGGGACCTTCTATTCATCATCTTGCTGATGTTCCTCTCCCCACAAATTTAAACTGCAACTATGACTTGTAGTATGCAGAATGGATTGTGACAATGACAATGATTGAAATGGCACAGCCCAAGAGGACGTTTTCCAACCTTAACATTTTATGGAAAAGGACTCCAAAGCACAAGAGTTAAGTGACATGTAAGAGTCGTAAGGATAGTGGGGCAGCTACAACCACTCTACCCTTCCAGTGCCTTTCCAAATATATGAAAATCTCAGGTTAAAAGTCTGAGCTCTGAAATCAGATGAACATGAGCTTGAATCACCATTTCATCTTTTACTCAACCTCTTTGCAGGGATTCTCAATCTGTAGAATGAGAATAATAACTACTTGGAGTTGTGAAGATAAAATGAGCTACTAATACGTTAAAATTTTATCACTGTCTGGGTAAATATTCAACAAATCGTGAGTATTATTTCTGCATTTTGAATCTTTTCATTAGATAAGAGCTGGAAAACTAAGATCCTTCCCTGGTTGTTCGGTCACCAGCAGAGATTCCTTGAGAAGGCCAAATTACTTCTTTCTTCATCTACTTAATGACCACTTTTATCAATATACTCATGCCCAAGACTATCTTATAAAACTCCAGACCCACACTTTCAGTTGCCTATTCAACATCTATGGCTGGATGTCTGAAAAGCATCTCAATCTTAATGTTTGTGTTCCTGGTACCATCCCTTCCTCTCAAAGCTCCTGCCCCAGTACTCTCTTAAGGATTTCCCAACTTCAGTTAATGGCAACTTCATTTTTGCAGCTGTAGGAGAAAAAAAACATTGAAGGTACCCTTAACTCCTCTCTCTCGCCCTCAGTAAATCCTGTTTGTTCTATCTCTAAAATATATTCAGAATAGGAGCTCTTGCCACTATCCTGGTCTGTGACGGTTAATTTTATGTGTCAACTTGGCTGGGCCATGGTGCCCAGATATTTGGTCAAATAGTATTCTGAATGCTTCTATGAAGGTGTTTTTTGGATGAAATTAATGTCTAAATCAATGGACTTTGAAAAAAGCAGATTATATTACCCTTCATAATGTGGGTGGGCTAAATCCAATTAGTCGAAGTTTTTACTAAGACAAAGACTAATCTCCCCCTGAAAAAGAAGGAATTCTGCCAGGAGACTGCCTTTGGACTTGAATGGCAACTCTTCCTTGATTCTCCAGCTTGTCCTACCCCCTTAGATTTTAAACGCAACAAGCCTCTACAATCATGTGAGCCAATTCTTTACAATAAACCTCTCAATCTCTCTCTCCCCCCCCACACACACCCCACCCTCAAACTTGGTTGGTCATGTTTCTCTGGAGAACCCTAATACACAGTCTAAATCATCATTAACTCTCACCCTGATCACTGTGGCAATCTTTTAGTTTTCTGTTCCTGAATTCCTGTCTTGCTGTAACCTACATCGAGCATGTTTTTTAGTTTGTTTAGTGTAAGTTTGAATTATAGTTACATAGTTAATAATTACTAGATTTTTATCTTGCTATGATTTATTAATTTATTGATGAAACACTGATTATCAATTATGAACCAAACACAAGAGCTATAAAAATAATTAGAACATGGATCTTGCCTGGAATCTGGGGAGTGTCTATATATATACACTATATATATAGGATCTATATAAGCAGATATAAATTTAAAAAATTATAATATAGTGTGATAAATACAGTGATAAAGAATGAATAAAGTTCAAAGAAAGTATAACATCTACTTACATTAAAAAGTTGTTTTTTAGCATATGTTCTAATCTGTCCTTAATAAAAGAAGACAAAAAATAAAATTTTAAAATACAATTTTATTCATTATATATAATTAACACATTAAACAGTAGATGTATTGGGCTTTATCCACAAAACTAATTACCTTTTGGCCAGGAGCTATGAATTTGTGACAGAGTTCAACATCTTCAGGACAATTTGAGAGAACCATCATTGCTGTAGCCTTGAAGAGTTCCTCTATAACCTAAGAGAAATGAAACAGAATCACTTGACATGTAAGCAATTTTACATGAAAAACCTGTTCAGGGCTCAATAAGGACTGCACTCCAGGTTTTAGCAACTATAAATCTACTAAGTCTTTTAAGCCTTGAATGTACCATGAAAAACTGGTTCAGTTTTCCAGGCATCTCAATTTCCTTGGTGTGTGGCAGGGAGGAAGAAAAAAGGAAATGTTTTAATCTTATGTTGACAGTTTCAATACTGGTAAAGAAATGAGATGTCAAATGAACAGCTATAACTGATCAATGTCTCTCCAAAATTCAATAAACTCACTTGTAGAATCAGGGTAATAACAGCACCTAACTTACAGGATGTTTGAGAGAATTAAATGAGATAAACCATGTGTCACATTTAGCTTAGTACTGGTTCAGAGAAGCACACAACAAACATCAGTTCTTGTCAACAGTAAGAACATTTTGAAAAGTGGTTTATTCACTCATTGATAAATGAAAGTCAACTTTAAAATTACAGAAATGATGATATATCTAAATATAAATATATACATTTTTTGCGTTGCTAATGGCCAAAATAAAAATAACATGAAGCAGCATACAGCAAAAATCAGTATATAAGAACTTATTCTCAAGACCAGCCTGGGCAATATGGCAAAACTCTGTCTCTACAGAAAGAAAGAAGAAAAATTAGCTGGGCATAGTGGTGTGCGCACCTGTAGTCCCAGCTCCTCAGGAGGCTGAGTTGGGAGGATCACTTGAGCCTGCGAGGTTGAGGCTGCACTGAGCCATGATCATGCCACTGCAACTTCAGGCCAGGTGACATCTCAAAAAACGACAAAAAAGATTATTCTTCCATGGGTGCCCATAGAAACTTGTTCTTAGAAGGAAAAAAGTGACTAGAATGGAAAATATTTCTAAAATGTTTTTATTCACAACCAACATTCTTGGTTTTAAATCAACGAGACAGTATTAGGTCTTCTAAATGGTGTATTCACAAAGGTGCACATATGTATAAAGTACAGGCTGCCTTAAAGGTAGGTATCTTCTCTTCCTCTGTTGCATACTAGTAGATCCTCTTGAGGGTGGAAGCACAGTGAAGGCATAATTGTCAATGGAAGTACATTAATATAATCAGATATAGGAAAACACTTAAATACCAGTGACAACCAGATCTATTTTATGATGTTTCAGTCATTGTTAGTGTTATTTATTTATTTATTTATGAGACAAGGTCTTGCTCTGTCATCCAGGTTGGAGGGCAGTGGTATAATCATAGCTCACTGCTGCCTTGATCTCTCAGGCTCAAGAGATTCTCCTGCCTCAGCCAACTATGTAACTGGGACCACAGGCATGCACCATCACACCCAGCTGATTTTTTGTTTTTTATTACAGATGAGGTCTCGCTGTATTGCCCAGACTGGTCTCGAACTCTTAAGCTCAAGTGATCCTCCCTTCTCAGCCTCCCACAGTACAAATTAAAAATTTATGCAGCCAACAAACATATGAAAAAAAGCTCATCATCACTAGTCATTAGAGAAATGTAAATAAAAAACACAATGAGATACCACCTTATGCCAGTTAAAATGGCAATTATTAAGAAGTCAGGAAACAACAGATGCTAGCAAGGCTGTGGAGAAACAGGAATGCTTTTACATTGTTGGTGGGAGTGTAAATTAGTTCAACCATTGCGAAGACAGTGTGGCGATTTCTCAAGAATGTAGAATCAGAAAAGCATTTGACCCAGCAATCCCATTACTGGGTATGTACCCAAAGGATTTGAAATCATTCTACTTTATAAAGACACATGAACACATGTTTATTGCAGTACTATTTGCAACAGCAAAGACTTGGAAACAACCCAAGTGCCCATCAATGATAGACTGGATACTGTGATAGACTGGATACTGTATACACCATGGAATACTATGCAGCCATGAAAAAGAATGAGTTTGTGTCCTTTGCAGGGACATGGATGAGCTGGAAGCCATTATTCTAGGCAAACTAACAAAGGAACAGAAAACCAAACACCACGTGTTCCCACTCAACAGTGGGAGCTGAACAATGAGAACACATGGACACAGGGAGGGGAACATCACATACTGGGGCCTGTCAGGGGACGGTGGGCAAGCGGAGGGAGAGCATTAGGACAAATACCTAATGCCTGTGGGGCTTAAAATCTAGATGATGGGTTGATAGGTGCAGCAAACCACCATGGCACATGTATACCTAGGTAACAAACCTGCACGTTCTGCACATGTATCCCAGAACTTGAAAGTAAAACAAAAACAAAACCAAAACAACACAACACAACTCTGGTCAGAATACAAAGAGCAATTCAGAAAAATAAACAATGATAGGTGGACTGGGAACTAGTCAACTTGATTAATAATCTGAAATGGAGATGAATTTTAGTTCCATTTTTATCTCCTTTGTCTCCTGGTTTTAATTTGGGGGTAAAACATTGATCTGTTTAGTAGGCATAGGAAGCAAAACTTCTGGAAGAAAGCTCCTACTACTAGTCTGGTAAAGTCCCTGTAGGATAGGGTGTTTACAGGAAAATCCTTGTTTGTTTTGTCCCCTACTCTTCTCTCTCTTCTGTTCCTGGCCAAAAGGTAGACCCAGTTGTGGAGTGGCACTGTCAGGGTGAGTGGCACAAGCACCTAAAACTCCAAGACAAGACCTACTTCTGCAACAGAGGAACTGGGAAAGGGAGACTGCTATCTGAAGAGTGTGGATGTGGGTCATCTCTATTATTATTATTACTATTTTTTGAGATAGAGTCTTGCTCTTATCACCCAGGCTGGAGTGCAGTGGCATGATCTCGGCTCACTGCAATCTCCACCTCCCAGGTTCAAGCGATTCTCATGCCTCAGCCTCCCGAGTAGCTGGGATTACAGGTGTGTGCCACCACACCCAGCTAATTTTTTATATTTTTAGTAGAGATGGGGTTTCACCATGTTGGCCAGATTGGTCTCGAACTCCTGACCTCAGGTGATCTGCCCGCCTGGGCCTCCCAAAGTGCTGGGATTACAGGCATTACATAATCTGGGTGCAGATTACTCTGCACCCAGCCCGTTATTAATAATTTTTTTGAATATTTTCTCTTGCCAGTTTGACCCAATGGTGGCCACAGTCACCTGGAAATGAATAACATAGTGGTGACTAAGACCTGGGAGAAATCTGTCTTTCTGGCCAGAGAAACCAAAATGGGGGGCTTCAGGTAGCCAGACAGTGTGAAGGAAATTCTGAAGAATAGGAGAAGGTGACCCTCTAATTGTGTATGAAGTAACACAAAGCTAGGGTTCACCTCCAAGCAATGTATATGTGAAACAGACCCAAAGAAGCACAGTGAAAGCTTCTGACAATGAAATACAATATAAATCACTGTGCAATTTCCAGACTAACTATGAGTAGCACATGCATCAGAAAGACTCAAATAGCATAGCAGAGGCTTTGAAAACTTAACTGACATGGAAACCAATGCCAATAGAAAGTAAGATAAAACTTACATTCTGAATCTAACCAGTTTAATAACTGGTAAAACAACAACAAAATAATTCCATTTCCAAAGGATTTTAACAGAACCCAGAGTGTCAGAACATGACATTAAAAACATCCAGGATATAATTAAAAATTACCGGACATACAAAGAACCAGGAAAATCTTATGAATTCTCATGAGAAAAAATAATCAATAGATACATATGCACAGAAGACTCAGATATTGAAATTATCTGACAATTTAAAACAGGTATTATAACCATCTTTCATAGGTAAACGAAACATTCTTAAAAACAGAAAGATAGAACTTTTCAGTGGAGAAAAGAAACTAAAATAAATTTTAGAATTGGAAAATATGTGAAAGAAAAATTTCACAGGACGGGCTCGTTATCACAATGAAGATAAAAGAGGAAAGAATTAGTAAGTTTGAAGACAGTTCAGTTGAAATGCCCCCCATTCTGAATTACAGAAAGAAAAAATACTAGCCAGGCATGGTGGCTCACGCCTGTAATCCCAGCACTTCGGGAGTCTGAGGTGGGCGGATCACTTGAGGTCCAGAGTTCAAGACCAGCCCAGCCAACATGGAGAAACCCTGTCTCTACTAAAAGTACAAAAATTAGTCGGGTCTGGTGGCGGGTGCCTGTAATCCCAGCTACTCAGGAGGCTGAGGCAGGAGAAATGCTTAAATCCCGGAGGTGGAGGTTGCAGTGAGCTAAAATCGTGCCACTGCACTCCAGCCTGGGCAACAGAGTGAGACTCTGTCAAGAAAGACAGAAAGACAGAAAGGCAGGCAAGAAGGCAGGAAGGCAAGAAAGCAAGCAAGCAAGACAGACTCATTAATAATAAGCAGAGCATCACAGCACTGCTCATTATTATGGGACGATATCAAAAGGTTTTATATTCGTGTTATTGGAGTACCAGAAGCAGAAAAGACAAAAAAAGGCACAGAAAAAAATATGTGAAAAAATAATGGCTGAAAACTCCCCCAAGTTGGCTAAAGACATATTCAAGGAGCTCACCAAACCACAAACAGGATAAACTCAAAGAAAATTATACCTAGACACATCAAAATCCACGAGCTGAAAACCAAAGACAAAGAAAAAAATCTTTAAAGAAACCAGAGAAAAATGACCCTTTACATTGGAACAACAATTCAAGACCGGATTTATTCTCAAACACTACAGAGATCAAAAGATAGACTATATTGAAAGTGCTGAAAGAAAATAATTGTCAAGCCAGAATTCTATATCCTGTGGAAGCATCTTTCAGAAATGACAATAAAATTTAAAACTTATCAAATGAAGAAGAACTAAGAGAAGTGATTGCCAGCAGAAATGCTTTTAAATGTTAAAGGAAATTTTTTAGGCTGAAGGAAAGTGACCAGAGAAGGAAATCTGGAACTTGAGTAATGAAAGAACAATAGCAACAGTAATTTACTATTACTACCAAATGTAGGTAAATACAACAGATGTTTTTTTCTCTTCTAAAATTCTTTAAAATATGTATGGTGATTGAGAGCAAAAATTCAAACATCAGCAGAGGTTTTCAACATATGTGAACTGTGATTGGCAGAATAATATTTATCCCTCTGCCAAAGCTGTCCATGCTCCAATCCCAGAATCCATGAGTATGTTAGCCTACCTGGTAAAACAAACTGTGTATGTGTGATTAAGAATCTTTAAATGATGAGATTTTTCTAGATTATTCTAGATTATGTGGTGGGACTAATGTAATCACAAGGATCCTTTACCTGAAAGAGGGAGGCATGAGGGTGAGAGTTAGAAAGATTTGAAGATGATACCTTACTGGTTTGTAAGGTCTGTGAGCCAAAGAATGCAGGTAGTCTCTAGAAAATGTAAGAGGCAAGGGACCTAATTCTCTCCTGAAGCCTCCAAGGGGAATGTAACTCTGCTGACACATTTTAGCAGTGTTGGATTTTAGACCAGTAAAATCCACTTTGGACTTCTCACCTCCAGAAGAATACAATAATAAATTCGAGTTGTTTTAACCCACCAGGTTTGTGATGACGTGTTACAGCAGCAATAGGAAATTAACACATAGAACTTGTAATGCATATGGCAACTATAAGACAAAGGGGTGAAGGCAAAGGGAAACATATAGTAGTAAGACTGTTGTTTTACTTGAAGTGGTAAAATATTAAATAGAATATGGAACAGAATAGAGGATTCAGAAATAGATCCATATATATAAGACCAATTGATTTTTGACAAAGACCCAAAAGCAATTCAATAGATGAAGTTTAGCTAACAGCCTTTTCAACAAATGGTGCTGGAGCAAGAAGTTATCCAGAGGTCGAAAGGAAAGGGGAAAGAGAAGAGAGGAAAGGAAAGGAAGGGACAAGAACTTCTATGTCTCATGTTACACAAAAATTAACTCAAAATGGATCATAGACTTACATGAAAAACATAAAAGCTAAAGCTATAAAACATCATAAAATCCTTGAGATCTAGGGCTAGGTAAAGAGTTCTTAGACTTGACATAAAAAGCACAATCCATTAAACAAAAAATGATAAACTAGATGTCATCAAAATTAAGAGGATGAAAAGCCAAGCTACTGACTAGGAGAACACAGTCAGAAACCACACATCCAACAAGGAACTAGTAGCTAGAATATATAAAGAACTCTCCAAACTCAACAGTGAAAAAAACAAGCAAGCCATATGGAAAATGGGCAATAAAAATACATTTCACAGAAGATGACATATAGATGGCCAGTACGTACACGAAGAGATGCTCAACATCAATAAGCATTAGGGAAATGCAAATTTAAACCACAATGAAATACTAATACACAGCTCTTAGAATAGCTTAAAACCACCACACATGCCTGACAGTACTTGGTACTGATGAAGAACTAGAACAAGTAAAACTTCCATACATTGCTGGTAGGAATGCAAGATGGAACAGTCACTTTGGAATACAGATTTCTTTCCTATAAAATGAAAGAACCTTTATAATTTATATAAGGAACGTAAGTAACCATGGACTTTGGTATCCATAATGGCGGGGAGTGGGGAGGGTCGGGAAACCAATCCCTTCTGGATACCAAGAGATAACTCCACTTAGGAGTAAATTTAACCAAGGATATAAAAGATCTGTACAATGAAAACTATAAAACATCACATCAAACACTGACCTAGTAATCCCACTCCTAGGAATTTACCCAAGAGAAATGAGTCTGGGTGGCTGTGGCTCACACATGTAATCCCAACACTTTAGGAGGCTGAGAGGCAGGAGGATCCCTTGGGCCCAGGAGTTTGAGACCAGCCTGGGCAACATAGTGAGATCCTGTCTCTACAAAAAATTTAAAAAATAGCACCTGTAGTCCTAGCTTCTTGAGAGGCTGAGATGGGAGGATCACTTGGGCTCCAGGAGTTCATGGCTGAAGTGAGCTACGATTGCACCATTGCACTCCAGCCTAGGTGACAGAGTGAGACCCTGCCTCAAAAAACAAAAAAAAACAGAGAGAAATGAAACTTTACATTCATACAAAACCTGCACATAAATATTTACGGCAACTTTGTTCGTTACTTTCAAAAACAGAATAAACTAAATGTCCTTCAACTGGTGAACGGATAAATCAAAACTGCTTCAGATAGCTATTATGCAAGTCTCAGGGAGTAATGTCACTGAAGCTACCTCCTTGCCCAGGCCCACCCCATCTAAAGCCACTGAACAAGTAACTGTTTTCTCTGGGATAACTGATCTCTCTGGGGTAGTCCAACCCTTTTTAATTAGTTCCCGACTTATTTTGGAATATATCTGAGATAACACCAGCTAAGGTAGTACAAGATAATGCTCTAAATAAAACGTGTGATCTTTTGGTTCACAGTATTCCAGGACATTAATCACCAAAGCTTAAGAAACTAGCCTAAAAATCCATCAGTCAAGACATCTACAGATAAAAACAAAGTGAAGAAATGGAAGAAAAAGAGGAAATGAGGCAGGGCATGCTGACTCATGCCTGTAATCCCAGAACTTTGGGAGACTGAGGCAGGCGGATGGCTTGAGCTCAGGAGTTCAAGACCAACCTGGGCAACCTGGTGAAACCCCATTTCTACCAAAAAATTAGTTGGGCATGGTGGTGTGTGCCTATAGAACTAGTTACTTTGGAGGTTGAGGTGGGAGGATGGCTTGAGCCCAGAAGCAGAGGCTGCAGTGAGCTAAGAGTGCACCACTGCGCTCCACCCTGGGAGACAAGGGTAAGACCCTGTCTCAAAAAAAGAAAGAAGAAAGAAAAAAAAGAAAAGAAAGAAAGGAAAAGAAAATGAAATAAAGAAATGACTAATTATAAACATTAAGTTTAGACTGAAATGCTCCACTTGAAATATTTAGAGCAGAATAAAATAATTTCATGGCATTATTGACTGAATGCAAAGGTGAAAATCTGTAACTGAATTCTGCTCACACTTACTAAAAAGGTATGTAGCTTAATCTATTTATTCCTCAATGTTTTTACTAATATAACTGAGAAAATAAACAATATCTTGCAACTCTGTCATATGGTAAAATGTAACTGTAGAACAAAATTAATAAAGAATTAGGGGTGAAAGTTACTTAATGAATGCACACTGAAAGCTACTTAAGGAATGCACACTGACTCCTTCTGAGGCTCATATCCTGAACTCCTACAGTCCAGAATATGGTTGTTCAACAGCGGCACTACTGATATTTTGGGCCAGCTAATTACTGGGGAGAAGGTGGCTGTGTACTTTAGATTGCTGAATAGCACTCCTGCCTTTACCAACTACATGCTAATAATGACAACTCTCTCCCTTCCCTGCCCATTCCCTAATAGGGACAACCAAAAATGTCTCATGGGGAGTGATCCAAGATGCTCAGTGGGAAGTGTGAAGAGGGTATGGAAGTGAAATGCTACATTGTGTGGTCAGAATGCCCCTTCAGAGCCAGGTGCCCTATACGGGAACCCAGGAATATTATTAACTGCTGATAGTTTATAGTTGAGTGCTTCATCAGGAACTGTCGAGACCCAAAGGTGCTGCCTTACTCAAGGTTATGCCCCTTCCAGTGGCTAATCACGTCTAATGACTAGTTGATATGGGAAGGCACAAAGTGCTACCCACTTGCCTTCCGATGGGACAACTGGAAAGGACCATTCCAGTTCCAAGAAGAGGCTAAGGCCCCTGTTTGTAAGTGCATCACAGTTCACTCTTTCTACTGTTCAATGTGACTTTTTTCCTTTCCTTACGAATGCTGTTCTCAAGAGCACTTCCCAATAACGCCCCTGCCCACACATCTCTGCCCTAGAGTTTTGTTTACTAGGAAATCCAACTCAAGACAGGGTAATAAAATAATTAGTCTGTTCTATTTGTGATATATATGGTATTTATGTTTTCAGTGGAAATAGGTCATTTACTGGGTAAGAGTAGAAAGACATATAAATGAATAGAAACGAGAGCTGATGAAAATCACTAAAATAAACATCCCATAATTACAAATCCAAACAAGACAGTAACCACAATGCTTCTGAACAGACAATTCATAATTTAACAGTTAACAATTCCTGGGTATTTATTAAGTGCCATAAATTATGCTAAGTACTTCATATATATATGTATATAATAGATATATACTATATATATAATCTGTCCAATCTTCTCAAGTAGCCTATAAAGTAGAAATTTTTATTCCTATGTATTGGAATTTTGATGAGGACACTGAGGCCTAGAGAGATTAAGTCCCTTGTCTAAGTTGGTCACATAGCACGTGAGTGGTTAAGCATCAAATCTTGGTCCATCCAACTCCACTGGTGTACAGTGTCTGGATTATGTCTACAGCCTCCTAACAAGGCCTCTCTACTTTCATCTACCTCTAAATCATTGTTCAAATTGCTGCTAAAAAGGTGTGTCTAAAATACAGTTCTGACCTTCATGTTCCAACTTAGAACTCTTGCTCCTTAAATTTTGGGTAAAGTTCAAACTCCTTACCATGGCGTTGAAACACAAGGTCTTTCATGATCTGCTGCCTGACCATGACCTTCTCTCCAGCCTTTTCCCCTGCTTAACTGAGCTGACGGCTCCTGTGGATGCTTTCTAATATAGCTACATAGGGGTTTATGTAAGTATTACAAACATTTATATAATTATAAAGATGTTTGGTTTATTTTCCTAGCAAATCAGAGCTACTATTTAGTGAACCTGCTTGTGTTCCAGACCTCGTGCTATGTGCTTTATATTATATACACAATTCCATTTACCCTCACATAACCTTAGGAGTAAGTACAATATTTCTCATTTTAGAGCTGAGGAACCTAAAGATCATGAAAGTCAGGGAACTTCACAGCAAAGCTAATGGCAGAGCTGGGATATAAACTTAAATCTGTCTGACTCTTGTATTTTAAACTATTACAGTAAAGGCATTTAGTAAGTGTTTATTAAGTAGTTCTCCCTTCTTTTCACTTTATGAATACCTGTAACACATAAATGTCTGAGGTAAAAATATATACAGAAACATTTTAATGTCACAGATACCTGCTATTTTAAAACTTGTGTACCTACCTGCATGAGATCTTGAAGGCTGTCAACAAAAGAAATCTCTGCTTCCACCATATAAAACTCTGCCAGGTGCCTCCGGCTCTGAGAATTTTCAGCTCGGAAGGTCGGACCAAAGGTAAACACTTGAGTAAAAGCTCTGCAATTCAAGATTAAGAGAATAAAAATAGAATTCACATGATTAATTTTAAGGATTTAAAATATTCACTGAGCTCTTAAGGAAATAAAAACAAGTTTCGTGTGCCTCTGTCTTGTCCACAGACTCACACATATTTGCTGCTATATATTTCTCTAATGGGTGATAATAATAGTTTCATTAAAAATGTTACATTGAGGCTGGGCACAGTGGCTCACGTCTGTAATCCTAGCACTTCCTGGGAAGACTGCTTAAACTTAGGAGTTCAAGACTAGCCTGGGAAACATGGTGAAAATTTACGTCTACAAAAAATCTTTTAAAATAGCTGGGTATGATGGCCTGTGCCTATAGTTCCAGCTACTTGGGAGGCTGAGGCAAGAGGATCGTTTGAGCCCAGGAGGTTGAGGCCACAGCAAGCCATGTTCATGCCACTGCGTTTTGGCCTGGGTGAGAGTGAGATCCTGTCTAAATAAAAAAAAAAAGAAAAGAAAAGAAAAAAGAAAAAAAAAAAGTTACATTTATAGAAGCCATTTTATCCTGAAGGAATCTGCAACTGCTTCACAAATCCTATGGTTTTACTAAATATAGAAACATAACCACTTCTGGGTACACTCTACTGCAGCTGCCTTAAACAGCAGGCAACTACATTTCACAGCAATCAAGAACAAAGTAAAGAAAAAAACACCACAGCCCAAGAAACCACACAGAAAATCTAGATAGTAACAGCGAAAACTAGAATTTCATGTAGATAAGGTGTGTTCATTTACTTTTTAAACACATGAAAAAAGAACATCAGATACATATAGCAGTTCACCTTGTTCGAGGCCCACTCAAGTCCTTCACGACTACTCAAGTCTTTCAATCAATGGCGAATGACCCCTGAAATCTGGAGGTGAGAGATTTTGAGGAACTACTTTATTCCCTTGATTCCAGGGGACTATAGCTCAACCATCCAAATGGGGAGAAAAATCCCTTATTCTTAAATTCCTATAGTGAAGTAGACACTACATCTGTCATTCTTTAATACTTATTGTTTCCCTCACATTCAAACCAAGTAACAGCTGAGATTAGATCAAGCATGTATGAAGTAATAAATATTTCTTGAGGACTTAATCTTTAAATGTTAAGGTTTTGTTAGAACAAAACAAGCTGTTTGAGGTTCCTTAGCTATGATCCTGAGTACACCTAATCTGTCATTTAGCCAAATAATATTAAGATCAGAAAACTTACTGTAGAAAATAGATGGCTTTTGTATATATATTAGTTTTGTTTGTTTGTTTTTTTAGTAAAGATACTCTGGGAAAGGAAACAAAGTAACTATGGTAAAAACCAAGGGATTTATTTTTCTCTCAATTGCCATTTCAGTAAGACCCAATTGGTAGAAGCTTAGGAATTTATATTTTGGTTCTACAGCTACCTTCCTAAGACCATGATCTGCTAACCTCTGAGAACCTTAGTTTTTATTGAAAAAATAAACAGTAGGAGCTCAAAAATATTACTATGGTTGCCTGTCTTCCAAGATTCAGCTACAGACTTGCCTACTAGAATGTTTCTGATAAAACTAAACCTACCTTGTGCAAAATGAAAATTTTGACCTGGTTCCCCAAAACAAACAAAAGACAAAATGAACAGTCATGACTTTATTTTCATATTTCCTCCAGCTCTGTTAATCTCAGTTAATCCACCTACTCAACCAAGACAGATCCCACATTCCCCAACTTATCACATGGCCCTAATCATTTTGATCACAAAATTTAGTTGTTTATATCTCGGAAAACTCTGAAATCTCGCAGCTCTTCTCTATCTCCACAGCTATTGTCAGTGTAAACCTTTGTCTCCTGCTTAGAAAACAACAGCTTTTTAACTGGTGTCTGGCACCTGTCTTCCTCCAGTCCCAAACTACAGGTTTCCAAACTCAAATCTGACTATGTCAGTCCTAATTTTAAAATCTTCAATGATTCCTTAGTACCAAAGAATAAAATTCCAACTCCTAATTTCAACTCAGTTCTTTCCCACACACCCTTTTCTCCAGCCACTCTGAAGACCTTCTCCTTTCCTAGTGTGCCCCACGCATGCCCTTAGGTTTTTGCATAGGCTGTTCCCTACCCTGTATTGCCTCCTCCCCTGTTCCTCTACCCTCCAAATGGAAAATTCCCATTCATCCTTCAAGACTTGGCTCAACTGTCACTTCCTCTCTGAATCCTTACCATTCCTCCAAATTTATTGCTCCTTCTTGTATATTACTATAACACTTTTTCATGTTTATTATATAGAACATACCACTTTGAAATGTAACTATTTATCTTTCTCCCCCAAAAAACTATGACATTTTCCAGAACAGGAACCATGTTTTATTCATATTCGCATCTCTAGTGCCTAAGATAAAACAGGTGCTCATGCTGAATGAATGAGTACTAATGATGATGACAGGCTTCCTCAGTTGTAAACTAAAAAGCACATCCTCACAAACAGTAACATTACAAACACAGAAAAATACTCAGATACATGTCACTGAGGCTCTCAGTACCTAAAAGGGGTCAAACAATCCAGGTCTGGTCCAAACAATAAATTCAATAATTAGAAGGCCCTAAGTTTCCAATCTCTGACTGTGCCATCTCTAGGTAGGTTGGCAATAGTATAGGACATCTAAATAAGTAAAATGACATTTCTGGTACTTTATCACAAGAAATTGTGTGTATACTGATGGAGCATAGGATGCTCCAAGATGAGTAGCAATAGGGATTTTTAAATTTTACAATGGTTAATGATTTTCCCTGGCAACACAGGGCAAGGTCTCTAGCGTAAAACGCAGAAAAGGCTCAATAACTTTTATTTCAATTATAGTAAGGATCAGGCTCTGATTGAGGTATCCAAGAGTTAAATATCATTTTGATAGAGCAAGAACTAATGACCACAGTGCTTCCTCTGAAGTTACAGAGTGATAAAATGAACTGGAAGGTATGCCGAAAAACTGCGTAAGAAAGCATCTAATCTTTAAGGAGATAAATGTTTAAATAATTCAATAATGATCACACTATGTCAGTATCCAAAGACACTGTTTCATATCAAGTGTTCTATTATACGTAATAGTAGCAGTACTAATGGCCACTATTATGGAGTGATCATCATGGGCCAAGCACTAAATAGCCAAGAACCTTAGAATTAATCCCTTCATAGTTAACTCAACCTAAGTATGTATTAATACATTTATCTTCCAGAATAAGAAACTGCAGTTCAGACAGGTTAAGAAGCATTCCCAAAAGTCAAAGTCATAGCTTAGTAAATGGAAGCCAGATTCAAATCCACATTTCTGCCTCTTATGCTCATAGCCTTAACCATGATATTAACAATAATGATGCTCAAAACAACATTGCAAACTCAGAAAATCAGAAAGAAAAATTTTTAGTATATTCCCCCTTCTCAAAGATAACTAGGGTAAGCAGTTTGGCATATTATGAAAGCTTGTTTTATGTGTTAAAATACAGCTCTCTAGAATGTTATCTTCATGAAAATAATGAGAATGACATATTCTCATCAATACTTTGTAATCTTTAGCAAGTTATCTAGCTTTTCTGGTCTTCAAATTCTTATAGGAGTTGGGGTTGGGGGCAGCATGGCATTGATCTCTATGATCTTTTGCAATAATTTTGTCTCTAGGTGCCTGTGGAATCACTTCTAGTTTAATTTGTTGATTTCTTTCTTTTTTCCTATCTTCCACAGACATGAAAGCCATTTGCAGCAAAGATTGAACCAACCAACATTTAAAATAAAACCTGACAACAAGGCCATTTCAAAAATAAGATACAAAACCAGGTGAAAGGCCAGTATGGCTCTGAGAAGAGACCAGGAGAAAAAGAAAACACTCGGCACTAAGAATCCTTCTTGTGCCAAATTATGAAGCAAGGAAAGCTATATAAGGAAAATCCATGAGCTTGGAGTTAATGTTTAGTATAACAAAAGTACATTCAATACACATCAACCAAGATAGCTACAAAAATGGCTCTT
>NW_016811202.1:1876322-1901250 GCF_001698545.2 Rhinopithecus bieti
AAAAGGTTCTACAAAGTTCACTTTTTCCCGTGTGTAGAGTTTTATGAAGCCCTCAAGATGGCAAATAGATTAATATAAAGTGGTCACTGATTGCCTGGCCATTTATTCTTTCTAGCCCTGAAATTTCACAGCGAATCTTAACATCCTGAAAGAACAGAGGAACTGCTGTTCTTTAGTTTGGGAAGAACTTATTCAGCATAAGATTGATCAGCAACTTTCACTACACCCTTCCTAAACCACCCCCAACCTCCATATCACTTTTCTACTGTTAGTTTAGTAAAAGTTCATTGACCTTAAATGAACTCCCAGAAAACTTTTAAACCAGATTTTAAAAGTTTTTGCCAAGTGCTTTTCTCATCATTCAGAAAATGATCGTCTATTTTACTACTGTTTTGTGTTCACTAGATTGTCAATACTGTGACATATTTTGCATTCATTATTTCTACCTGCCTAACAGAGTAGACTCCAGATACCTCCTTTTCAGCTTTCCCCTATCCCTCTATCATGCAATACACTTGGTGGAAAGGGATTATAAAAGAGATGCAGCCTTCACCATTTCAATAATCAAGTCATGTCAAGATGCCTTAGGGAGGGTGCATTCTAAATTCTAAAATTCTTACCTTTATTGCCAAAACTTGTGCCAAATAATTTCCTTTAACATGTTCTTAATACTTTATCTGGAACTGAACTTCAGACCCAAGCAAAATTTAATCTAAATTGTATGATGAAACACCAAGTGTGACAGAGTCTGACAACAATCCTGCTAAAGGGGGTGGAACATTAGCTAACTATCTGAGGAGATGACATGTGAAAAGAACATTCTAGCAAAGCAAACACCAACACATAGGTCCTAAGGTAGGAAGGAGCCTGACATGTTTAAAGAATTTAAAGAACAGGTGTAGGCCAGTAGCAGGATCAATGGTAAGAGATGGTGGAAAGGACCAGAACATGCAGGGCCTTCCTTGTAACCACAGTAAGCAGTGACCAGATTTTATCTGATACACCTTGAAATACCCTCACCTCTTGAAACATTTAACACTATTTTCCTAGTACTCTCCTAGTTTTCCTTCTAAATACTGCTCTGACCTCTACTTCTGCCTCCTTTTGCATGCCACTTTAGCTGTTCATTAAGCACTAGCATTCCTCCAAAGTTACTCCTAGAACCTCTAACTTTTCTCATGATACTTTTCCTTATATGATCTTTCTTGGCCAATGATTTCAGTTAACCACTTACTTGCATACACAAATTTATACCTTCTAACCAGCTCTCTTCTTTAAGTTCCAAAAGTATATATCCATCCGCTTATTTGGTCCTTTCACTTGTCACAAACTGATCTCATGCCACCCCCCAGCTTCCACTTTGATTTCAGTCACCTCCCAACCTTCCTAGGCCAATCTTCCCAATATGCTCTTCTTTTTTTTTCTGTTGGTTTGGTGAAAAAACCAATATGCTCTTTAATAACACCATGTACTACTTACTGTTCACAGCACCTTTCAAAATAAAACATTTACATCAATTGATGTGATTATTTAACATCCATCTCCATTAGACTGGAAATTTAATGAGTGACTATACATATATTTTGGTTCATTATGGCATCCTCATCCTCAGTCTTAATCCAATGCCCAACACGTACTAGTCAATATTAGTCAAATAAGTAATTCATTTTCTATAAAATATGCTGATCCCCAAATTGCATTTTTTAAGAGATGGGGTCTCCTATGTTGCCCAGACTGGACTCCTGGGATCAAGTGACCCTCCTGCCTCAGGCTCCCAAGAAAGTGGAACTACACATGCACACTATGGCACCCAGCTTCCCAAATGAATATTTGCAACAGCACTGGGATGGGATTAAGGGTAGAAGAGGAAGGTAAATAGAATATCAATTACTAAACAGAAAATACTGCTGTTCTGTGAAATTATTGTTCACAGAAGCCACTAGACAATAATAGCATCAGTTTTTAAAAACTGTCACATATTTTTGCTCTGTCAACAAGAAAATCCTTGAAAAGGACTAGAGAGGGTAAGCTGCTCTAATTAGAAAAATTTTTAAATTAACTGTAATATTACTACAAGAAAATAATTATCCTCATCTATTCTATGTAAACACAGCAGTATATGATTCTTTGGCTCCTGCCTGAGTGAAATACCACTTCATTCCTGCCACAGTGGACTCTTCAGGACTGACTGACTGGATATGGGGTCTTAGAAAATAACATTATTCTAAAAGGTCACAAATCCGTTCTTTCTAATTGAGTATTTATCCTTATGTCTCAATAAGACACTAAAATTACCTTTCAAAAACAGGTATATAGTTCTATCAACTGCACTTACAAGTGTTGAGATTACCCCTCTTACATTTCTCATATTTAGAGGTCCTTGCTCTGAGGACCACTAAAGAGAACAACATGTCAATACTTTACTTCAGTCACATGTACTACATAGCATTTAAGTGTCATTCAAGTCTACAAATATTTCAAAGGTTCCCTTTTCTTAGGCCTGATACTACAGAGGTAGAGAAGTCATTATGGCAGTGAATTATCAACATTCCTGGACTCCAGTCCTGTCCAGATGACTCACTTTTTTAAGGTTATGGTACTGATTAAGAACATGCAGTCTAAAGACCTCAGTTGAAATCACGGCTCCTCCACTTATGAACAAACTAAGTTCTTAATTTCTGTAAGACTCAATTTCCCCATGCAAAAATGAGGGTGAGTATATAAATGTCATGGAGGTTATTATAAAGATGAAATGAAATAAAATACATCAAAAGGTTAACCTAATACCAACTATATGGTAAGAGAACAAATGGATCAAAGTTACTTTTTGTCTCCTTCCTTTCCATTGGGATACAGTTGGCATTTGCTTAATTTTTTTTTTTTTTTTTTTTGAGACAGGGTCTTGCTCTATCACCCAGGCTGGAGTGCAGTGGCACAAACACAGTTCACTGCAGCCTCAACCTCCTGGGCTCAAGTAATCCTCCTGCCCCAGCCTCTTGAGTAGCGAAGACCACAACTATGTGCCACCAAGCCCAGCTAATTAAAAATTTTTTTAGAGATGGGGGTCTCATCATGTTGTAAAGATCCCTTTACACTTCAAATTATTGTAGATCTCAAAGAAATTTGGTTTATCTAGGTTTTATCTACCAATGTTTACTATAAAAACTATGTTTGTGTTACTTAAAAATAATGACAAGGCCGCACATGGTGGCTCATGCCTGTAATCCAAACACTTCGGAAGGCTGACGCGGGTGGATCGTTTGAGGCCAGGATTTGAGACCAGACTGGGCAACATGGTGAAACCCCATCCCTACAAAAAATACAAAAATTAGCCAAGCAAGGCGGCATGCATCTTTAGTCCCAGCTAGTTGGGAGGCTGAGGCAGGAGGATTGATTGAGTCTGGGAGGTTGAGGCTGCAGTGAGCTATGATAATGCGACTGTGCTCCAGCCCAGGTGACAGAGCGAGACCCCGTCTCAAAAAAAAAAAAAAAAAAAAAAAAAAAAAAAAAACAAAACAATGACATGTCCATTATGTGTTACAAATAACACACTTTTTAGGAAACATAATTTTTTCCCAAAACAAAAAAATTAGTAAGAGGAGTGACACTGCTTTATACTTTTATAAGTTTCTTTAATGTCTGGCTTAACAAAAGGTGGCTAGATTCTCATATCTACTTTTGCATTCAATCTGTTGCACTATCACATGCCACAAAGACTGGAGAACACTGTATATATACTCTTGAGACAATGAGAATGAAAAAGGCAATTACTGTCTTAGTACTATGAAAATTGTTTCAACTTCAAGGATTCCCCTGAGAGGATGTGAAGCCCCAGAGATATCCAGACCATATGCTGAGAACCACTACCTTTGGCAATGGTTCTTAATGAGGTGTAGTAGTTCAGGGCTCTACCTCTGAAGACCTCTATTCAAAAAGTCTAAGAAGGATCCTGGTCATGGATATATTTAAAAGCTTCACTAGTAATTATGATGTGAATCCCTGATAAAGAACTACTGCCCTAAAGAAAGTTTAAACCTCTAATTAATATCCTTTTTAAAAAGTTTTTTGATGGCTAAATTTTGAAAATAAAAAATAACAATGTTGGCAAGGATATAGAGAAACTCCTTGTATACTGTTGGTGGGAATGTGAAATTGTATAACTGTTATGGAAAACAATTTGGTGGTTCCTCAATAAATTAAACATAGAATGACCCAACAATTTCCTCCTGAACATACACTTCAAAGAAATAATAAAGACAAGTATTCAAACAAAACTTTGTACACAAACGTTCATAGTGGCATTACATAGTTAGTCAAAAAGTAGAAATAACCCCAATATTCATCAATGAATGAATGAATAACCTAAATGTGGTGTATTCATACAATGCAATAATTTTCAGCCATAAAAAAGAAATACTGATACATGCCATAACATGGATGGAAACACTAGGCTAAGTGAAAGAAGCTACACACCAAAGGCCACATACTGTATGATTTCCTGTATATGAAATATCCAGAATAGGCAAATCTATAAAAACAGAAAGCAGAAAGTGGTTGCCAGGATTGGGTGGGGAGGAAATGGACAGTACATTATTTTACATGAGTTGCTATAACAAAATATCACAGACTGGGTGGCTTAAACAACAGAAATTAATTTTTCTGCAGTTCTAGAGGCCAGAAATCCAAGACCAAAGTGACAGCAGGATTGGTTTCTGGTGAGGCCTCTCTTTCAGGTTTGCTGAAGGCTGCCTTCTTGCTATGTCTTCATGTGGATTTTCCTCTGTGCACAAGCACTCCTGTTGTCTCTTCTTATATGGACACCAGTCATACTGGATTAGGGTTCCACCCTTATGTCCTCACATAACATTACTTTTTAATGGTACTGTCTTCAAATACAATCACATAGGAGTTAGGACAACACAACATATGAATCCTGGGGGAGAGGCAATTCAGTACATAACAGAGAATAACTGTTTTATGGGTATGGGACTTACTTTTGGGGTGATGGAAATATTCTGGAACTAGACAGTGATGTTGGTTGTACAATGTCACTAATGGTAAATTTTATCTTATGTGTATTTTGCCACAATATATTCTTTAAAAGTTGACTGAGGCCAGGTGTGCCGGCTCACGCCTGTAACCCCAGCACTTTGGGAGGCTGAGGCAGGTGGATCAGCTGAGGCTGTGAGGAGTTCGACATCAGCCTGGCCAACATGGTGAAATCCTGTCTCTACTAAAAATACAAAAATCAGCCAGGCGTTGCTATAACAAAGTATCACAGACTGGGTGGCTTAAACAACAGAAATTAACTTTCCTGCAGTTCTAGAGGCTGGAAATCCAAGACCAAAGTGACAAGTGGCATACCCCTGTAATTCCAACTACTTGGGAGGCTGAGGCACAAGAAGTGCTTGAACCCATGAGGCGCAGGTTGCAGTGAGCCGAGACCACACCACTGCACTCCAGCCTGGACGACAGAGCAAGACTCCATCTCAAAAAAAAAAAATTGTTGAATGATGAGACTGTCTATCAAGCACTTTACACACGTTCATTTCATCCTTGCTACCCTATAAGAGAGGTGATTTCATTCCATTTTATAACTTCAGAAACTGAGGCTTACATAAGTTAGTAAATAGTCCAGAGCATCAAACCAAAGCTGCTTTAACATAAGCAGTCTAAATCCATGGCCCACTTACTGTACTGCTGCAAGGGTGCAGTCTTAAAAAGTAAAAAGTTCAGCACAGATGCTGAATGGTACCACTGAGCATCTGTGCTCTACTTTTTAAAGTACAAAACATGTGCAAAGAGAAGTTCTGTATCTTAAATGTCACTGTCCTCTGGGTGGTTTCTGCCCCTCTGGACAACTTGGTTATTCCATTCTTGGTGGCCGTTCTTTGTTCACCTTTCTTCCACCATCCCTTACTTGCTATCTCTGTGATTGCCACTTACTACCATTACAGCTGTTCTTTCCTGTCTTATTCTTTCTCCTATATATAGTTATTTAGTAGTAGAAAGGAACAGTCATTAATAAGCACTGATGGTCAATCAGGTACATTTTCATTCTCTTTCTATCTTTTCTTCTGAGACTGAGTCTTGCTCTATGGCTAGGTTGGAGTACAGTGGCACAATCTTAGCTCACTGCAACCTCCCGCTCCTGCGTTCAAGTGATTTTCATACCTCAGCCTCTGAGGAGCTAGGATTACAGGCATGTGCCACCACACCTGGCTAATTTTTATATTTTTAGTAGAGATGGGGTTTTGTCATATTGGCCAGGCTGGTCTCAAACTCCTGGCCTTAAGTGATCTGCCCACCTCGGCCTCCCAAAGTGTTGGGATTACAGGAATTAGCCACCATACCCAGTCAGGATACATTTTCATTCTATTTTATGATATACAAAATGGTAACATATCCAATATACTTTATAGCACTTCTCGACTATGGACAGCTTCTTCCCTTCCCCCGCCTACCTTCTTTAGCTACTTTCAAGTCTAGAGCCATTCTGGAGCATTGTGGAGCCTACAAGGTTGGACTTATGCAAAAGGAGGCTTTGTTATAAATGCTTAGATGACCTAGAGCAGTGATTCTTAAACCAGAGGCTTGTGAAAACACAGTTTACTTGGCCCCACCCCTAAACTGGTCAGCTTCAGTAGGTCTAGGGTAGGCCCAAGAGTCTCCATTTTTACACATTCCAGGTGATGGTGATGCTGCTGGTCCAAGGACTACATGTTAAAAACCACTGATTCAGAGTGGTTTTCAGCCCTGGTGCATAGCAGAATAACATATGGCACTATAGAAAAACAATCCTGATGTCCAGTCCCACACCCAGATCAATTAAATCTCATTTTCCTAAGGGGGCTGGGGGAGTCAAGCTAATATATCTATATATTTTTTAAAAGATCCTGAAACATTCTAATATATAACCAGAGTTGAGAACCACTGATCAAATTCTTTTTTTTTTTTTTTTTTTTGAGACTGAGTCTTGCTCTGTCACCCAGACTGGAGTGCAGTGATGCAATCTTGGCTCACTGCAACCCCCACCTCCCAGGTTCAAGCCATTCTCCTGTCTCAGCCTCCCGAATAGCTGGAACTACAGGCAGGTGCCACCACGCCCAGCTAATTTTTGTATTTTTAGTAGAGGTGGGGTTTCTCCATGTTGGCCAGGCTGGTCTCAAACTCCTGACCTCAGGTGATCCACCCACCTCAGCGTCCCAAAGGGCTGGAATTACAGGCATGAGCCACTGTGCCCAGTCTGATCTAGCTCTTTTAATTACCACTTATGATTGAAAGTAAAAGGCACAGATCATTGACATGAAAGGTATTATTTCATAAAAAGGGTACATTTGCATAGACCTATATACTATGAATGAAATAAACATTTTCTAATACTCTTGACAGACTCTAAATCAAACAGAGCTTGGTTTATGAACATAAAAGCACAAAGGAAGAACCATCAAAAACTAGAAATAGGCAAACTGCTTTTACAGGAGGAGTTAGCCTATAGAAATAATATATGAAAAATCCCTATTCATTTTCCCTGAATAGGAGGAGTAAGGGCAAGAAGGAGGAGGAAAAAGAGGAAAAACGGCATGCTCTGCCACGCCAGGCCTCATAGGCTGCATGAATACTAAAAATGAACACTCAATGATATGGATCATGGGATGACCTATACAAAAGGCAGAGAAACTCTGGGTTGAACTATTCAAACCGTTATCTCCAAATTCCCAAGTTACATCCAACCCTCCACAGCTATATAGGAAATACCAGTATTATCAAATCACACATATATTTTGGCTAAGAAAGGCATGTAAGAAAATTTTTGAGATAACTCTTTCTTTCTTTTTTTGAGACGGAGTCTCGCTCAGTCACCCAGGCTGGAGTGCAGTGGCCAGATCTCAGCTCACTGCAAGCTCCGCCTCCTGGGTTCACGCCATTCTCCTGCCTCAGCCTCCCGAGTAGCTGGGACTACAGGCTCCTGCCACCTCGCCCGGCTAGTTTTTTGTATTTCTTTTAGTAGAGACGGGGTTTCACCGTGTTAGCCAGGATGGTCTCGATCTTCTGACCTCATGATCCGCCCGTCTCGACCTCCCAAAGTCCTGGGATTACAGGCTTGAGCCACTGCGTCCGGCCCGAGATAACTCTTTCTACAGTAGCACCTAAAATACTGTCTGCCTAAAATTCAAATTTTTCCATTCAACTTCACACCACACTGTCATAAAGGAGAATCAGGCAGAAAGCCCAGAATAATTACCCAGTTGAAGAAACTAAATGAAAGTCCCTAAAGAATGTTCCAGAAACAAAAAACAAGTGTCTATCTCCTGATCTTTATCCTAATTCACATGCTAAATCTACCTCTTAAATGTGAAATAAGGCTGGCTTGGGTTTTGCATATTCTCCAACTGTAAAGATTTATGTGACACATGTCTGTTTATCCATCCCCTACACCTGTTTCATGTGGCAAAACACCAGTTTGTTTGTTTTTCCGTATAGAGTATATGAGGGAAATGAAATAGGAGTTGACATCAAAATAAATAAAATTAATGTGGCTAGCAACTAATACATGTGACTAAGCTTATCTGTTATCAGCTTTTACTGGTGAGAGGGAAGGAAAACCATAACTGAATTTATTGGCAATTTTTTCTAAAGGAGCAAAGATAAAATTTCCTTTTATTTTCTGTAAAACACATACAAACACACACACAAACACACATACACATATATTTTTTTTTCCTACAGCACATCTTCTACAGCCTATGAGGCATTTCTATTACGTGGTTCCCTAAAAACAAGCAAATATAAAAACTGTGAAGAGAGAAATTTAACCTGCTCCTATTCACCAACTTTAGGGTGATCACAGGTCTTGGTTTGCCCAGGAAAAATCCATTTTATGCTGACTGCTCCAGCATAACTGTTATCAGCCCTCCCTTTCGCTCTTTAAAGTGTCCTTGTTTAGATGCCCTAGCTCTGCCCCAAAACTGCACTTAAGGTTGTTAGTGGGTTTCAGTGAAGTAAAATGCACAGAAATGTTTCCGTGGTTTCTATAATTCATGTACATAGTTCACAGGTAAACTTTTACAATTTTGACTAAAAAAAATAAACAAAATCACTAAATTTTCTGAATTCATACCAAGAGAAATTCACACCCACTGCATGAAAATGTAAAATGAAGCCAGGAGCGGTGGCTCATGTCTGTAGTTCCAGCAGTTTGGGAGACCGAGGAGGGAGGACCACTTCACCCTAGGAGTTTGAGACCAGCCTGCGCAACACAATGAAACTTTGTCTCTTAAAGAAAATAAAATACACACACACACACACACACACACACACACACACACGTGTGTTCGTATATATACATATTTTATGTTAAAAAGAGAAAAAGAAATTTCAGTTTCACATAATAAGGGTACTTTAAGATATCCTAACAGATCCAATAGCATAGTATTTCAAGTTTTTAAATACATTTTCTGATGGAGTTTTTTTAACTAATTTTTTTCCCCAACTAGAATAGATTGATATATTAAATCAAAAGCATGGAAGTAATTCAAGCCCACAGGTCACAGCAGCAAAGACGGAATGGATACAGAAGCTTAGGGCCTAGTTATCTGTCTGTATCTTATCATCATTATCTACCTGAAGTCATATTGACTTAGTCATTCAACAAATATTTATTAGACTACTAATCACTGTGGAAAACACAGAGGTAAACCAGGTATGGCCTGTACCTTCAAAAAGTTTATAGACTAACAGGGTCTTCACTGACCTAAAAATGATATAAAAGATATAAAATCCCAAGGAAAAAATGATATAAAAAATATAAAATCCCTAGGAAAAATGTCGGTAATCTTTTAGACAGGATAAAAAATTCATGAACCACATAAGAAAAAGACTATAATACACCAACAGAATAAGCAGCTTCTGGTCTTCAAAAAAAACTATTTTAAAATGGAAAGAAAAGGCAGACTGGGGAAAAAAAATTTACAATACCTATATCTGATAAAGGGCTTGTAAACAGAATATATAAAGAACTGTTACAACCCAATAATAATAAAACAAACAACCTGGTAAAACTAGGGTGAAAAAAATCGAAAACACAGTTCAAAAACAAGATATATGAACAGCCAGTAAGTACATGGAAAAAATGTTCAACAGTACTGGTCACCACAGAAATACAACTTAAAACCACAATGACATACCTTATACTCAGTAGAATGACTAAAATTAAAAATACAACATCATCTTTTGTCAAAAACGTGGACCAACTGGCATCCTCATCCACTGCTAGTGGGCATGTAAACAGTACAATTACTTCAGAAAATTATTTAGTAGATTCTTACAAAGTTAAGCATTAACTTAATTCTTATTTACCCAAGGGAAATAAAAACGTATGTTCACACACAGACTCCTGCATGAATTTTCAGAGAGCTTAATCATCACAATAGTTCCACACAGGAAACAACTAAATATCAAACGACAGATGGATTGAGAGTATTTTGGGAAGATGGCAGAGAAGAAAGTACCAGGAATCTGTCTATCCACCTAGACAAGTGCACTGGTATTATCTGTCTGATTTAACTGTTTTGTTTTTTCTGAAATGGAGTCTCACTCTGTTGCCCAGGCTAGAGTGCAGAGGTGCAATCTCAGTTCACTGCTACCTCCACCTCCCAGGCTCAAGCGATTCTCCTGTCTCAGCCTCCCGAGTAGCTGGAGCTACAGACATGTGTCACCATGCCCAACTAATTTTTGTATTTTTAGTACAGACAAGGTTTCACCATATTGGCAAGGCTGGTCTCGAACTCCTGGCAGTCTCAGGTGATCCACCCGCCTCGGCTTCTGAAAGCGCTGGGATTACAGGCGTCAGCCACTGTACTTGGCCTGATGTAACTGTTTTTGAAACTTGCAGTCTATGGAATATCCGCAACTTCCAGAGAAAGGCTTATACAGTAAACTGTAGTTAATTTTGGTCAATTTCAGCTCTTAGCACAGTAGCAGTTGCCCATACCCCTCTCCCAGCCCTGAGGGAGGCAGCCGCGCATGTATGTGTTCCTGGAACACTCTGCACACAGTTTGAGGGAGCTGGGTTGGAGAAAAAAGGATCCTCCAAATACTGGGAATCTATACCTAGATTGCCGATTGTGGCTTCTAATCAGAGATACATAGAGGCAGGCACCTCCTCTAATTGTTACATGCCCCGCCTCACCCCACCCGCCCCGGAATTATTTAAACAGCCAGTGCACTTCTCCACTTCATTTTTCTTTTGTTCTCCTTTGAGAGTCAGACATTGAAGACTAGGACAGTCAAAAACAATTGCAACTGCATATATGGAGAAAATCAGAAAGTGATGGCACCTGGGAAAGAATCAGGCTCTGAAAGACCTGAGAAGACATTAAGTTTATACTTTGGGCTGAAGCCTGGCACAGAGACAGCTTTCAACAATTTAAAAAAGAAGTCCAAAAGAATAAATAAAAACAGCAAGCCCTGGTGAAGAGAGAGAATCTGATTTCCACAGTTCCCACATAATTAGCTACAAATGCCCAGTTTTCTTTTTTTTTTTTTTTTTTGAGACAGAGTCTCGCTCTGTTGCCCAGGCTGGAGTGCAGTGGCACGATCTCGGCTCACTGCAAGCTCCGCCTCCCCGGGTTCACGCCATTCTCCTGCCTCAGCCTCCCGAGTAGCTGGGACTACAGGCGCCTGTTGTCACGCCCGGCTCATTTTTGGTATTTTCAGTAGAGACGTGGTGTTAGTCACCACGCCTGTAATCCCAGCACTTTGGGAGGCCGAGATGGGCGGATCACGAGGTTAGGAGATCGAGACCATCCTGGCTAACACGGTGAAACCCCGTCTCTAGTGAAAATACCAAAAATGAGCCGGGCGTGGCAGCGGGTGCCTGTAGTCCCAGCTACTCGGGAGGCTGAGGCAGGAGAATGGCGTGAATCCCGGAGGCGGAGCTTGCAGTGAGCCGAGATCGTGCCACTGCACTCCAGCCTGGGCGACTGAGCGAGACTCCGTCTCAAAAAAAAAAAAAAAAAATCAGAAGGCATACCAAAAAAGATAAAATATGACCCATTCAGAGAGGAAAATAAATCCACAGAAATTGTCCCTGAGAAAAATCTCAAGCCAGATCTACTCAAAAAAGATTTTTAAACAACTGTCTTAAGACAGTTTTAAGTATCTAACAATACTTAAATAACTAGAAGATGTGAAAAAAATCAAGAAAATGATGCACGAACAAAATGGCAATCTTAATAAAAAACCAGAACACCTAGTAAAACAAAACGAAATTCTGGAGCTGAAAAGTATAATTGAAATGAAAATTTCACTAGAGAACCTCAAAGGCAGATTTCAGCAGGCAAAAGAAAGAATCAGCAAACTTGAAGATAAGACAATGGAAATTATGGAGTCTGGGAACAGAAAGACTGAAAAAAAAATGAATAGAGTTTAAGTGACCTGTGGGATACCATAACACGACCCAACATATGCATGTGGGAGTCTCGGAAGAAGAGAGAAAAGGGCAAGGGGAGTATCTGAATAAATATGTAATCTCAGCACTTTGGGAGGCTGAGGCGGGCAGACTACCTGAGGTCAGGGGTTCAAGACCAGCCTGGCCAACATGGTGAAACCCCATCTCTACCAAAGATAGAAAAATTAGTTGGGCATGGTGACACATGCCTGTAATCCCAGCTACTCGAGAGACTAAGGCAGGAGAATCACTTGAACCCAAGAGGCAGAGGTTGCAGTGAGCTGAGATCATGCCATTGCACTCCAGGCAAGTGACAGACAAGTGACTCCATCTCAAAAAAAAAAAAAAAAAAGAAGAAGAAGAAATAATGGCTGAAAACTTTCCAAATCTGATTAAAGATATGAATGTATAAACATCCAAGAAGTTCAATGAACTCTAAGATGGTAAGATGACCTCAAAGAGGTCCATGCCAAGAAACATTATGATCAAACTTTTGCAAGCCAACCACAAAGAATCATGAAAGCAGCAAGAGAGAAGTAACTCATCACATGTAAGGAATCTTCAATAAGATTATCAACAGGCCAGGCACAGTGCAATCCCAGTACTTTGGGAGGCCGAGGTGGGAGTACCACTTGAGGCACGGAGTTCGAGACCAGCCTAGCCAATACGACAACATCCTGTTTCTTCTAAAAATACAAAAATTAGCTGGGTGTAGTGGTGCATGCATGTAGTCCCAGCTACTCAAGAGACTGAAGCAGGAGAATCACTTTAACCCAGGAGGTGGAGGTTGTAGTGGGCCAAGAGCACTCCAGCCTGGGCAATAGAGTGATACTGTCTTTAAAAGGAAAATAAAATAAAAAAAATAAAATAAAAGATTATCAACAAATTTCTCATCAAAAACTTTGGAAGCTAGAAGACAGTGGGCAGATACATTCAAAGTGCTAAAAGAAAAAACTGTCAATAAAAAAATCTTACATTTGGCAAAACTGTCCTTCAAAAGTAGGGAGAAAGTAAGACATTCCCACTTAAAACCTGAAAGAGTTTGTTACTAGACATGCCCTGCAAGAAATGCTCAAAGTGGTCTCGCAGGGTGAAATGAAAGTACTCTAGGCATTAACATGAAGCTCTGTAAAGAAATAAAGATCTTAATCAAAGTAAATACATGAGTATAATTGTAAAGATTAATTTGATGCCTCACAATCAAATTATATAAACCTGATGCCTCAGGTGAATATAACTGCACTTTTTGTTTTCTGACTTAAGAGACTAATACACTTAAAAAAAAAACCCTAAAACCAGTGTTACCGCAAATTTTGGTTGTAACTCCACATTCTGTTTTCTACAGCATTTAATTTAAGAGGTTAATGCATTTCAAAGATTTATTCATGTATGTTTTAGGGCACACATGATGTAATTCTGTGATATCAACAACTGAAAGGAGTGAAGAAGGAGCTGTTAAAAGTGCATTCAAGAATCCCTTGAACTCAGGAGACGAAGGGTGCAGTAAGCTGGGACCGTACCACTGCCCTCCAGCCTGGGTGATGGAATGAGACTCTGTCTCAAAAAAGGAGTTTTTGTATGTTACCAAAGTTGAGTTGGTATAAATTCAAGTTAGACTGCTGTAATTTTAGGATCTTCAATGTACTCTCCATGGTAACTACAAAGAAAATAGCTATAGAATATATGCAAAATAAAATAAGAAAGAAATTTAAATGTTTCCCTACAAACAACCAACTAAAGAAAAAGACAGTAATGCAGAAAACAAGGGACAAAAAAGCTATAAAGTATGTAGAAAACAAATAGCAAAAAGAGAAGTTCCTCCTTACCGGTAATTACTTTAAATGTAAATGGATTAAACTCTCCAGTCAAAAGACAGAGATTGGCAGAATGGATTTTTTAAAATGACCCAATTATATGCTGTCTATAAAACATTCACTTTAGATACAAAGAAGAAATAAACTGAAAGTGAAAGGATGGAAAAAAAATTTTCCATGCAAATAGGAGACAAAAGAGAGCATGGGAGGCTATACCATTAACAAACAAAACAGACTAAATACAAAAAGCTTACAAGAGACAAAGAAAGACATTATGCATTAATAAGAGGGTCAATACACTAAGACACAATGGTTGTAAATACTTACATACCTAATGATGGATCATCAAATAGAAAGCAAAAAATGAGAAGTGAAGGGAGAAAAGAGTTTTACGATACTATTGGAAACCTCTCAATAATGTAAAGAACCAGACAGAAGATTTAACTAAAGAGAGAGAGAGGGGATTTAATACAATAAAACTAGATCTAACAAACATATACAGAACACTCTTCTAATGATCAGAGTTTTTCATATGTGCATGTGTTATTTATTCAAACTAAAATTGAATATATATTCATTAAAATGTGTGTGGTAGTGGCTATAAAATTATGAATGTACTTAATGTCACTGAACTATATATTTAAAATGGCAAAACAAATGCAAAAAAAAAAAGAACGAATTAACAAATTTGATGTTATATCCATTCAGTGGGATAATATTCAGCAAAGAAAGGAACAAACTGCTGGATAAATCTCAAAAGCATTATGCTGAGTGAAAGAAGACAGCTACAAAGAATAGATACCATATGATTTCATTTATATAAAATTCTAAAAAAAGGAAAATCTAATCTATGGTGACAGCAGATTGGTGGTTGCCTAAGACCAGGGGTAGGGAAAGAGACTCATGCCAAAGGAAAACAAGGAATTTTTTGAGTGACAGAAATAATTCTTTTTGTTGTTGTTGTGGTGGTTGTTTTTTGTTTTTCTGAGATAGGGTCTTACTCTATTGCCCAGGCTTCAGTGAAGTGATGCAATCATGGTTCACTGCAGCCTTGACCTCCTGGGCTCAAGTCAGCCTCCTTCCTCAGCTTTCTGGGTAACTGAAACTACAGGCACATGCCACCATGCTCAGCTAATTTTTAAAATATTTTGTAGAGATGGTGTCTCACTATGTTGCCCAGGCTAGTCCTGAACTCCTAGACTCAAGCAGTCCCCTTGCCTTGGCCTCCCCAACTGCTGGGATTACAGGTATAAGCCATGTCACCCTGCCTAATTCTATATCTTGACACATAGAAGTAGTTATTGAGGTATAAGAATTTGTCAAAACCGGCCAGGCTAGGTGGCTGATGCCTGTAATCCCAGCGCTTTGGGAGGCCGAAACGGGCGGATCACAAAGTTAGGAGACAGAGCAAGACTCCATCTCAAAAAAAAAAAAAAAAAAAGAATTTGTCAAAACATGTATTTATATATTTAAAATGATATATTCTAAATGGGTTCGTTTTTATTATAAAGTATACCTCAATCAAGTTGATTAAGAAACAACATTAACTGGTATGGGTTGGCTGAAGGTATTTAAAAAAAAAAAAGAAACAACGATTAACAGGAATAACTTACCAATAAACTGGTTTATTCTGCTACTTAATTATTTAAACTATAATCTTGTTCCAACTATTGTATAAAAGGAGAAGTATCAGGCTCCAGGAACCCCAGAAGGGGCACAACAACGTCTTTCCAAGAACAAAAGAATCTGGAACATAGTGACACCTCATTGCCAACATAAATGACTACAGCTCTTAGGGCAGACTACACCTTAATCTGCTCTCACTTCTTAGTTTAGTTCTGACTTAGTCTTCAAACTCTGACAGTTAATGGATTTCTGTGTCTTAATTCTTTACTTCATTCCAGGTGCTGATTTAAACTTCTGGTCTGTCTTGTGAGTCCTGAAACCCAGCAGCTTGTTCCAATCCTCTGCTTTGTATGAACTCCAGTTCTGTTAGTAATATAAAACAATTTGATTATTACCTGTCAGCTATTTCTTCCTGGCCACACTACCTTGGCTTTTCTCTGTAGCTAGTCCTTTATAATTCACCCGAGGTTCTCCAGGACCCAGAGGCTCTTATTACCATCAACTTGGCACCTAATATTTCAGTGCCTGCACAGTAGTAAACACTGGGCTTTACATGGTACCCAATGCTTAAACAACAGCTCTGTAACATGGCCATTATAACGTATTTTTATAGATTAGGAAGTGGAGGCTTGGTCATTAAGCTTATAAAACTAATATATAAAGTAGCCAGAATTCCAATTTAAATTCTCTTGTACTGCATTTACCTCAACTAACACAATCATTCATTTGAACAAGATCAGTACTTTTTGGCAAGGATAACATTATCTGAGTAGCTACCTCATTCTCTAACAGCACTGGTCACCCTCCATATGAGGCTATATCATATTCTTTTTACAATTTTAAAATTTTTTTATATTTTAATTTTGTGAATACATATTTATTCACAAATATGGGATACATAAGATATTGTGTACAGGCACTCAATCAGTAAAAAATCACATCATGGAATACTGGGTATCCATTTCCTCAAGCGTTTATTCTTTGTGTTACAAACAATCCAATTACATTTTTAGTTATATTAAAATGTACAATTAGGTTGAGTGCAGTGGCTCACACCTGTAATCTCAGCAGTTTGGGAGGCTGAGGCAGATGGATCACCTGAGGTCAGGAGTTTGAGGCCATCCTGGCCAACATGGTGAAACTCTGCCTCTACCCAAAATACAAAAATTAGCCGGGCATGCTGGTAGGTACCTGTAATCCCAGGTACTTGGGAGGCTAAGACAGGAGAACCGCTGGAACCTGGGAGGCAGAGGTTGCAGTGAGCCGAGATTGCGCCACTGTACTCCAGCCTGGGTGACGGAGTGAGACTGTCTCAAAAATAAAATAAAAAAATGTACAATTATTGACTAGAGTCCCCTTATTGTGCTATCAAATACTAAGTATAAAATACCAAGGTCTTACTCACTCCACTTTTTTTTACCTATTAACCATCCCCACCTCACTCGCACACCTGCCCACTACCCTTGCCAGCCTCTGGTAACCAACCTATTCTCTATCTCCATGAGTTCAACTGTTTTGATTTTTAGGTCCCACAAATAAGTAAGAACACATGGGCTGGGCACGGTGGCTCACACCTGTAATCCCAGCACTTAGGGAAGCCAAGGCGGGCGGACCACCTGAGGTTAGGAGTTTGAGACCAGCCTGGTCAACATGGTAAAACCATGTCTCTACTAAAAATACAAAAATTAGTCGGGCGTAGTGGCAGACGCCTGTAATCCCAGCTACTCGGGAGGCTGAGGCAGGATAACTGCTTGAACCTGGGAGGCGGAGGTTACAGTGAGCCAAGATTGCACCACTGCATTACAGCCTGGGTGACAGAGTGAGACGGTCAAAAAAACACAAACATTTGAAGTCTGTCTTTCTGTGTCTGGCTTATTTTACTTAACATAATGACCTCTAGTTCCATCCACGTCGGTGCAAATGACTGAATCTCATTCTTTTTTATGGCTGAATAGTACTCTATTTTGAATAAGTAGCACTTTTTCTTTATCCATCCATCTGTTGGTTGCTTCCAAATATTGGCTATTGTGAATAGCACTGCCACAAACAGGGGAATGCAGATATCTCTTTGATATATTGATTTCCTTTCTTTTGGATATATACCCAGCAGTGGGAATTACTGAATTGTATGGTAGCTCTATTTTTTGTTTTTTGAGGAACCTCCAAACTGTCTTCCATAGTAGCTGTACTAATTTACATTCCCACCAACAGTATATGAGGGTTCCCTTTTCTCCACATCCTCACCAGTGTATCCCAAGTTCTTAACATTCTCGTTGGTGTCTAACATAATTACATATCATTTGGGTGAACATTAAAGTTATTGCTGATTAAATAACTAGTTATTTTCAGAAGAAAACATGCTAGAAAAAAAATGTCAAAATGAGAAAAATTCTGTTTCCAACGCAACCTAAATTCTGTAAACGTTTAATGCATAGATTTTTTTTTCCTTCTCCTAAAAAAGTAATTGAAACCGGTAGTGGTGGCCTGCATCTGCAGTCCCAGCTACTCTAGAAGTTGTGGCCGGAGGATCGCTTGAACCTAGGAGTTTGAGGCTGCAGTGTCTTATGACTGAGCTTGTGAGTAAGCCACTGCATATGCTACAGCCTGAGCAACACGGTGAGACCCCATCTCAAAAAAAAAAAAAAGCCACCTGAGCAAAATAGAATTTGGGCAAGATTTTGGAATACCTGAAATAATATCAGTTTTGCTTTTTATAACTCCAATTACTGTACATATTGGTCTAGTTACTAAGGATTAATCTGATGCCTCATGATATAGTTGGGCTACTTGTCTCTGCCCCAATCTCATGTTGAATTGTAATACCCAATGCTGGAGGTGGGGCCTTGTGGGTGGTGTCTGGATCATGGGGGTGGATACCTATTGGTTTGATGCTGTGTTTGTGATGGTGGGTTCTCACGTGATCTGATCATTTAAAAGTATGTGGCACACCCCCATACACACACACTTGCTCCCATTCTCACCATGTGAGATGCATACTCCTTTGTCTTCTGCCATGATTAGAAGCTTCCTGAAGCCTCACGAGAAGCAGACACTACTATGCTTCCTGTACAGCCTACAAAATCGTTAGCCAATTCAACGTATTTTCCTGCAAATTACCCAGTCTCAGGTATTTCTCTCTTTTTTGAGTCAGGGTCTCACTCTGTCACCCAGGTTATAGTTCAGTGGCAATTTCTGTTCACAGCAGCCTCGACCTCCTGGACTCAATAAATCCTCTAGCCTCAGCCTCCCGAGTAGCTGGGACTATAGGTACATGCCACCTGTCTGGCTAATTTTTGTATTTTTTGTAGAGATGGGATTTTGCCACATTGCCCAAGTTGATCTCAAACTTCTGGGTTGAAAGTGATCTGGCCGCCTCAGTCTCCAAAGTGTGGGATAGCAGGCATGACCCAATGTTCCTGCTCAGGTATTTCTTTATAGTAGTGCAAAAATTGCCTAACACATCTCACTACGGTAACCTGCATTTGCTTTTAGAGAATATCAACAGGCACTGCATTTCAGGCACAATGTGTTCTATTTCTATAATTGCTCAAAAGGCTCACTGGGAATTCTTTTTAAAACAACTCACACGATCATGCCTGTAATTCCAGCACTTTGGGAGGCCGAGGCGGGCGGATCACGAGGTCAGGACCTTGAGACCATCTTGGCTAACACGCTGAAACCCCATCTCTAGTAAAAATAAAAAAAAAAAAATTAGCCGGGCATGGTGGCGGGTGCCTGTTGTCCCAGCTACTCGGGAGGCTGAGGCAGGAGAACGGCGTGAACCCCGGGAGGCGGAGCTTGCAGTCAGCGGAGATCGCACCACTGCCCTCCAGCCTGGGTGACAAGAGCGAGACTCCGTCTCAAAAAAACTAACAAACAAACAAACAAAAAAACAACTCACATGAAACTTGCTTATTACAAAGCAATCCTTCAGATACTTTTTCTACTTAGCCAGACAGACCTCAGTGAATTAGATAACAGAAGAGTGGAGTCCTATACACTTGAAATGGAGAAAAGGCAGGTTAGTATTCCCTTCACAAAGGAATTCAATACTAGAAACGGGTAGAGAATCCAGTATTTAGATTTCCAAAGGCGGCAAGCAGACACTGCAGTGTTAGCACATTAGACAGAGACACTAAATCATTATGCAAATAATGTATAACCTAACTAGCAATTAAAGAAAAGCAAATTAATACCATTCAAGCTAGTAAAAATGAAGTTAAAATGGTGAATTAAGCAGATATATATTCACTTCTTCCTGAGATAACTTTAAAATAATAATAAAAAAACTAAAAGGAAGAATCATGAAGGGGGCCTTCAATGGACAAGAGATTGTGACAAATTACTGAAGGACAGAAAACAGATGGCTGAGTGATGACCAATATGGCAAAGCATGGAAGCTGTTATCTGGAATATGAAGTATGCTGCAGCAGAAGAGAAGTGACTGACACACAGAACCTTGGTGAGACTGGGGGTAGGAGAAATAGGGATGCATTCAGAGTTTGCATATGAGCAGTAAATGCTCCCCCACCTAGAAGCCAGATGTCCTCACCATTCAGGGAACAAAGCACCTTTCTCTAAAGCAGTAGTTCTCAGCATCAGCATCACCTGGGGGCCTGTGACACAGATTGGAAGGTCCCACTCCCAGGGGTTCTGATTCAGTAGTGTTTGCTAGGGGTTGGGGGCAGGAGAAAATGGGAAGTGACTGCTAATGGGTTCGGAGTTTCTTTCTGGAGTGATAAAAATGGTATAAAATTAGATAATGTTGATGGTTGCACAACTTTGTGATCATAGTAAAGACGACTGAATTGTTTACTTTCATTTCTTTTAAGAGACAGGGTCCTGCTCTGTTACTCTGGCTGGACTGCAGTGGTGTGTTTATAGCTCACTGGAGCCTTGAATCCTGAGCTCAAGCAATCCTCCTGCCTCAGCCTTTAAAGTAGCTGGGAATACAGGGGTGCATCAACATGCCTGGCTGATTAAAAAAAAAAATTTAAAAGGGGGTCTTGCTACTGCCCAGTCTAGTCTCAAACTCTATGCTCAAGCCATCCTCTTGCCTCGGCCTCCCAAATCCCTGAGATTACAGCCCTGAGCCACTGCACCTGGCCTGAATTGTAAACTTTTAATGGATGAATTTTATGGTATATGAATTATATCTCAATAAAGTGGTTCTTAAAAAAAAATTTACTCTTCTGTATATATCTCTTACAGAAACCCACCAGATAGACTTCAACAACTATAAAATCATGTTTCTTCTTTGTCTTCCCTGTACTAAACATATTTACTATCTTCAACCATTTCTCTGGGCCATGAAAAGTCAGGCTACAAAGGAACAACTTCTTCATGTAAAGGTTTACAAAAGATTCTAAGTATCTGGAAGTTGATAAAGAAACAGGGCAGAAAAGCTACAGTTTTCTATCTTTGGATGTGGCTAAATAGAATTTATTCAAGTATAATATATCAAACATGACATAAAAGTACAGAGACATTCCAGAGCCAAACACAAACAACATGTATTAGGATAACTAAAAAACTGTACACCATAAAATGCTCTACAATAATGGGGAGAAAGAGCTACATTAACTGGATTTCTGTCTGTCCAAGAATACAAAAGGAATAGAATCCACATCAAATATAACAGCCAGTGGCCATTAAACACGAATGACATTTAAAAATGCACTTCTGTGTAATCACTCTACTGATAAGGTTACCTCTAAATTCAATTCAACCTAGACAAGGCAAAATTTCCTTGACATACGCTCTTCTTGCCCTCAGGACAGTGTTTTTTATAACAGTAATCACACTCCCAATTTCTTGTTTAATGCTCATCTTGTTCATCAGACTCTATAGGGTCATGAAGGTTGCAATCATTATCTGTCTTGTTCATGTCTACTTCTTGGTACACAAGTTTCTCAATAAATTGAACTGAGACTGATTTTTGAGCCCTGGACCAGGCAACATAATAGTAGCAGAAGCTAAGATGACAAAGAGGAACAAGATACAGATTAAGGACTTTAATGGGAAGATAATAATTTCAATATTTCCTGATAAATACAATTGATAGAAACCCCTTTTCAATAGATAATTAATTCTCTTTATTTTGTATTAAATAATAGTTGTAAAATTAAATAAGACAATCTCTAAATTGAAAAGCTCATAGTCTAAGCTACAGAGAAATAAATCAACGATTCCATGTCACAGAACACGTAGGCACAAAGCAACATGGGCACACAGAAGAACATGTAAACAAGGAGGAGGTGATGGTGGTGGTAAGGTTCTGGGTGATATAATTTTTAAGTTGAGTTTAGACTAACGGGCAGGAGTTAGCCAGACAAAGGCATGGTGAAAGCAAATTCCAGGCAGCAAAACAGCATATGCAAAGGAATACAAATGTGTGTAACAGGATGATGTGCTTAGAATACTATAAGCAGTTTAGGATAGCTGAAGCAAAGGGACATGGAAGCAAATGAGTGAAAGGATTCAAAGGGTATGGAAAAAGAATTTAGAATGATTTCCATAAATCTGGTCTGACAAATTGGAAGCTTGGTAGTACCACTTCCTGAGACAGGGAATTCAGGAAAAAACGGATTTAGGGAATAAGATGATGAATTTCATTTTGACCATGTTGAGTTTGAGGTGCTTGTACCTCAATCAAAGAAGACAACTGGCATTTCAGTTCACAGGTGGGGAGCAGAGCGAAGAATTCACGTTAGAAACAGGAATTTCACAAGAGCAATACTTTGACTACCACCTAGTATTCATCCAGGTTTTTACTCTAGTATTTCCGTTCCAACAATTTTTCATTAAGACCTCCAATTCTTTATGTTCACCACTTTTTCCATTATCATCCTCTACCTCCATTTTCTCGCTTCTTACCCAGCACAGATTCCTTGGTCCGTCATTATAACCTTCTAAGCCTATTTACTTCCATCAAATTTACCTAGTGATACTCAACCCTTGGTTAACTAAAATATCTACATTCTCTGTATTTTAACCCAAGCAAGCTAAATATTCCCACTTAAAAGCCTTCACACTTGCTGATCGATCTGCCATAAACACTTGCCTTCTGTCAATATTATACAAAAAAATGCAACTGGCAAGGAGTTTATAATGAAGTTCCTCAGTCATTTATACCAATAGTCTGTTAATTCACATTTCTATCCACATAAGGTTAACTTTGGATTTAATTAATACACTCTTAAAAGAAGTGTATTTATCATCATTCACACACATTCAGTTAACAATAACAATAAAGATCTTAGGTTTCAAGGTGACATAATTTCCATGAAATAGAGTAAAAGGAATGATTAACATAGACTTAACTCCCGTTGTGGGCTCAACACTATAGTACAGTTGGCCCTCTGCATTTACAGATTCAACCGACTTTGGATTGAAAACATTTGGGAAAAACAAAAAATAATGCAACAATAAAAAATAATACAAATTTAAAAAATACAGTATAACAACTATTCACATAGCTTTTAATTGTTTCAGGTATAATAAGAAATCTAGAGATTAATTTAAAATATATGGGAGGATGTGGATAGGTTATATGCAAACACATGGGCATCTGCAAATTTTGGTATCTGGAGAGGGATCCTAGAACCAGTACCCCTAAGATATATGGAGAATGACTGTATAAACCAGTAGAGGAAAATTATAAAAGAATGAGAATTTATGCTTTACAAATTCAGTTTAATTACTACTTGATAATTATTATGAGGACATGGAGCTAAGACAGACATGTCTTCAAGGGATTTATAACCTTTGAGAATTACATATGAAAAAGAACTAGAAAACGGCTAAATGTTAAAAAACAAAGAATTTCTTTCTTTTTTTTTTTTTGAGACGGAGTCTCTTACTTTCACCCAGGCTGGAGTGCAGTGGTGAGGTCTCGGCTCACTGCAAGCTCCGCCTCCCAGGTTCATGCCATTCTCCTACCTCAGCCTCCAGAGTAGCTGGGACTACAGGTGCCTGTCACCACGCCCGGCTAATTTTCTGTATTTTGAGTAGAGATGGGGTTTCACCGTGTTAGCCAGGATAGTCTCGATCTCCTAACTTTGTGATCCACCCACCTCGGCCTCCCAAAGTGCTAGGATTACAGGCATGAGCCACCGCGCCCAGCCAGAATTTCTTTTCTTTATGACATGAAATGAGTGAGTACTGTAAGAGAACAGAAAAGATAAAATAATTTCTATGAGAAAACAGGAAGACAGTCAAGTAGAAAGTTTTTATTTCAGTTGAGCCTTTAGGAATGACCACATACGGAAAAAAGCAATCTAATGCTACAGAGAACAGCATTAGAAACGCAAACGCAAGACACAAATCGTAATCAAAAGATCTCAAAATCAAATGACTATAAATGAACAAAATTCAGTATCAAAGGAATGAAGAATGAGAAAGTCATATGAACAGATGGGAAGTCAGTTTCACACCCAATTATAAAGCTTCAACTCAGATTCACACGATGACATTCCCACCACAGCCACAAAAAAACAGGGTAAGAGCATCCTGATTATGAATGTTTCATGGCTTCTGAGCTCATTATCTGAATTAAATAATCGAAGGGAGTCAATTTAGGACTGCATGTACCATGTACCAATCACAAACTACTCAATTAACCAAACAGGAATGAAATCAGCCCAAAGCCCAAGTTGATTCCCCAAAAATGAAAATAAGTTTTTTCCTGATTATAAAAGTAATGAACACTAATTTTCAAATCTGAAAAAATAAATTTGAGGAAGAAAATAAAATTACCAGAAATAGCCAGTTTTACAAGTTGAATATTGTTATATATTCTTCCACTTTTTCTATGAATATATGCATACAGTTAAAAAACCAGAATCACACTCTACCTCCTGTTTCATAAACACTTCTTAAAAAACAGCAGGATGTAAAGACTTATGATCAGTCTTAATGGCTGTACAGTAATCTATGATATGAACAAATCATAAATAATTTAACCCTCAATATACTGCCAGGACTCATTTAATCAATTTTAGTTTTTCAGTTTCGTTTCTTTTTTTTTTTTTTTTTT
>NW_016811202.1:1902736-1911992 GCF_001698545.2 Rhinopithecus bieti
AAAAAAAAAAAAAAAAAAAAAAAAGGGTAACAGAAGAATGATGGGTGCCTAAGAGGAAAATGCAACAGTGAGATAAATTGTCAACATTATATCAACTTCAGTTTTCTTATTCTTGTTTTTTTGTTTTGTTTTTTTAAGAGGTGGGTTTCATTCTGCTGCCCAGGCTGGAGTGTGGCGTTGTGATCACAGCTCACTGCAGTATGCAACTCCTGGGCTTCAGCAATCTTCCTGCCTTCCTCTCCCCCAAGTACCTCGGACTACAGGCATATGCCATCATATTTGGTTTTTGTTTTTTTGTTTGTTTGTAGAGACTAGGTCCCACTATATTGCCTAGAATAGTCTTGAACTCCTGGCTTCAAGTGATCCTCCTGCCTCAGCCTCTTAAAAGTGTTGAGACTGCAGGCTTAAGCCACTGTGCCAGGCCTGTCATCTTTCAAGAAGGTATAAGAAAAGCCTGGATACATGGTTGTAGCCTTTTGTAGTTTTGCAGATCACAGTTCAGAATTCAGATCTTTATTTTTCACTCATACTAACAAAGAGAATCAAAATGATAAAGATATTTCATAGTTATTAGACAAATCAGAACACAAATGCAAAGAGGCAGCAACAATCTCCTCCCCTTTTTGTTGCCCACGCTGGAGTGCAGTAGCATAATCATAGCTTACTGCAGCCTCAGTCTCCTGGGCTTAAGTGCCCTCCTGCCTTAGCATCCCAAGTAGCTTGGAATCCTGGTATGTGCCACTACATCCAGCTAATATATATATATATATATTCTTTTTTTGGTAGAGATAGGGTCTCGTGTGTTGCCCAGGCTGGTCTCAAACTTCTGGCCTCAAGTGATCCTTCCACTTCAGCCTCCCAAAGCACTGGGATTATAGGCATGAGCCATTGCACCTAGCTGACAATCTACTCTCTAATGATGATGATAAAATTGGCTGTGTAAGTGAAATCTCAAAGAGCTTTCAGATAATGATATCTATCTAAGTGAATTTTCTCAAACATAAGAACTGTTAAGTGAAAAATACATTTCAAGACAAAAAACACATTATTTTCCTCCAGAGTCATTCCACAATAAGGATTTCATTATGTAATAATTTACAAGAACTTGGACCATCCCATTTCCTAAAAGGATATGTGGCAATATTCCTTCATCATTTATGATATTTGTACACCAAAACTTAATAAGGTTAATAAGTGAACAAATGCTGAAGCAAGTATTTTATAAAGGTGTTTGGGAAAAAAAACCATGATGTAGAAATAGAAAGAATTCATTAATTTGATCATTCTAATTGGTGTACAATCTAAAAATAAAAATGTTTTGCAATTACGGGGCAAAAAAGATGGCCACTCTCCCTTCAACAAAATTATAAGGGGACAAAATACTCAAAAGCATGTTTTTAAAATAATGTAAGTACAAGATTCAGAAGTAATAATAACTTAGAGCCTATTAAAGATGTATTTAAAAATCTGGAATCAGTATTCAAAGAACAGCATATGTTCCGGGTTCATGCATGGCAGTATTCACCAGTTAGCTGCATTCAATAGGCTATGCCCATCTGGAGCACTTTCAAAACCCAGAAAAGTGAAAACGAAAATCTGAGTTTGCCAACATCAAGGATGTGAAAAGAAAATCCACCAAACGGGGAAAAAATATTTGCAAATCATATATTTAATAAAGGACCTGTATGCAGAATATATAAAGAACTCTCAAAATTCAATAAAAAGACAATCCAATTTTAAAACTAACTCAAGGACTTACATAGACATTTCTCCAAATAAAATATATACAAATGGCCAATAGGCACACGGAAGGATGCTCCACACCTTTTCAAGTGCTCACTGAGCTTAATGATGAAAAGCCATCATTAGTAGTCAGGGGAATCCAAGTCAAAACCATAATGAGATACTACTTTACATCTGCTAGAACAGCTACAATAAAAAAGACAGACAATAACAACCGTTTGCAAGGATGTGGAGAAGCTGGAATGCTTTTGCTCTTGCTGGTGGAACTGTAAAATGGTCCAGCCTATGTGGAAAACAGACTAGCAATTCCTCACACAGTTAAACATAGTTACTGCATGACCCATTAATTTCACTCCTAGGTATCTACCAAAGAGAAATGATAACATGTCCACACAAAAACTTCCACCCAAATGTTTGCAGCAACATTACTTATAAGAGCCAAAAGTAGAAACAACCCAAATGCTCATTATCTGATAAATGAAGCAAAATATTATAGACACATGTAATGGAATGCTATTTGGGAATAAAAAGGAATGAAGTACTGATACATGCTGCAAGTTGGATGAACTTTGAAAACATTTGCTAAATGAAATAAACTAGTCACAAAATACAATTTACTGTGTGATTCCATTTATATATGATAAATACCCAGAATAGGCAAGTTCATAGAGAGAGAACTTAGATTAATTAGTGATTGTCCAGGGGTGGGGGCAAAGAAGAGGACAGGGAGTGAGTGCTAATGGGAAAAATTTGTATTTTGGGAGTGATTAAAAAAACCCTTAAAATTATAAATATTGGAAAGTATTTTAAAACTATGACAGTGATATCTGAACATCTGCAAAATATGCTAAAACCCACTGAATTATATACTTCAAATTGGTGAATTTTAGGGCACACATGTTATCTCTCAATAGAACAGTTTAATTTTTTTGACTTGCTATGCTTAAACTCTTCTGAAAATTTCTAATAAAGTTGATCTTCACTGTCCCTTTATTTACACTTCTGTGTACTAACTACAAGATGGCTTTAAAATATTTTTTTAAAATAAGGCCCATTAGCCCCAGATGATAAATGATGATGACTATTTTTCTTGGTATACTGAGGTTTAACCAATCTTGAATGGATATTTATATTATTAGTAATTTTTCACTATTATAAATAAAGTTGCTTTCAACATTTTTGTTTAAGCTTCTCTGCAGAGTTGTCAGATCGTTTCCTTAAAAAAAATTTCTAGAAATGAAATTCTGGGTAAAAGGTATTCTTCTAGAAAACTGTACTAATTTACTCCAACAACAACAGTCAAGAGAAAAGCATCAGTTTTAACCTAAAATATGCTTGACTTCATGGCTTAGCACAAAAATGCCCAAGAAGGAAAAAAATCCCTGTAACAGTAATACAAATTCTTTCTTTTTAGGCTGAACCTCTCTCCAACTAACTTTAACGGATGAGAAACGGAACACTTCACTATGTGATATTTCTTAATTGCAGGTCTTACAATTTACATCTCTCTTGGAATGAACTTACCACTTATGTTCATAAGCAAAATGCAATGAAAACCCACTTAGCTTTCTCTAGTTAAAAAAAAAAATCTCTGTCTACTGAAAGGCTTAAAAGCAATAATCTCTCAGTAACAGCAAACATATCCAGTGACCCAATCTTGGCTTCTAAATACCATCTTCTAATAAAAGGAACCAGGGCTCTTTGGAGAAATAACTAATTTTAGGACTAGGGAAGGGAAAATAAAAAATAAGCCTGGGAAATTTGCCAAAACTTGGAAACAACCAAAAGATGTCTTTCAACAGGTGAATTGATAAATTGTGTTACATCCAGGCAACAGAATATTATTTAGCACTAAAACAAATGAGCTATCCAGTCATGAAAAGTCCTGGAGGAACTTTAAATTCATATTACTAAGCAAAAGAAGCCAATCTAAAAGGGCTCTATGGTGTATGATTCCAACTACATGACATTCTGGAAAAGGCAAAACTATGGAGATGATAAAACAATCAATGGTTACCAGGGGTTAGGAAGGAAGGATGGCTAGGAATAGCACAGAAAAGTTCTAGGGCAACAAAACTATTATGTATGTTACTATAATGGTGAACACATGTCATCTGTCCAAAAGCATAGAATGCAGACCACCAGGAGTGAATTCTCATGAAAGCTATGGACTTTGGAGGAATAATAATATGTCAGTGTAATTTTACTGACCATAAAAAAAAATAAAACCAAATAAAGGTGGTGAATAAATGTCAAACAAACAAGCAAACAAAAGCTGAGCCATCTTGCAGTAGCAGAGAATAAGGAAGTAGTCAAAATATGGGGGGGCATGTCAAAGGAATGTAAGAATCAATCTGAATGAGTTTCCAACAACAAAACTAAAACAGTTTTAAGCATCAAAGTACATAACATAGCACTGAATTATAATTTAAACTATGAAATATATGAGTCCATTAAGATATAAATGATTACACAAATAAAAAATAAAGAAGGATAAAAGACAACAAATTTTCATATAGAATTCCAAACATTCTCCCTCCTGCGCGTGGTTCTTAACTCCAACTCCCTCTTCCCAAACTCCCATCCCCAGTGAGGGCAGACTAAACTTAGTGACTTACTTCCAAAATTAGAGTAAGAAAAGGGAAAAAATAGTATACTTTCAGTAAAGAAACTTGGCAAACACTACCTTATCCCAATAATGAAGGTTAGCATCATCATATAGATATCACATATCCACTGATATGATGTGACGGGACAAGCCTTCGCCTCAGTGGTATTCTTTCAAAATACCCAAATAACCCTAGTCTAATCATGAGAAAATGTCAGACATACCCAGATTAGAGTACACTCCACAGGTCATAAAAAAGAAAATTGAGAAACTGTCACAGAATGGAAGAGACTGGGGAAACACGACAACTAAGTTTTATGTGGTACCCTGAACTGGATCCTGGAAAAGAAAAGGATATTAACAGAAAAGCCGGTGAAATCCAAATAAAGTCTAGAATGTCATTAATAGTAATGTGCTAACACTTAATTCTTGGTTTTGACAAAGGTATTATGGTCATGGAAGATGTTAACAATGGGGAAACTGGATGGGGAGTATACAAAACTATGCACTATCTTTTCAACTTTCTATATATTAAAATTATTCCAACATAGAATATTTACTTTAAAAAAAAAGCTTTAAAAATGTAACCATAAACCACTAAACCCAGAGGATATCCTTTTGGAAAAGTAACGTCTAATTTAAACTATCATTCTCCATTTAAAAGTCTTAATACTCTGGTTTCTCTTTCAGTTGGCATAATCTTTTGCCTTTATAAGTCTTTAAATTGAATCAAGAAAAACAAAGCTGCAGGAAAAAGGGATAAACATTTTCTAGGGAGAATAAATCCAATGCTTTAATCAGAAAAACATTTATTCTGTAATATTAATGCACAGAACTGGGCATATTAAAACTAGGAACATTTAAGACAGTAGTAGAAATACTCAGGCACCACTATAAAAATACAAAACTAATATCTACCAATTTAATCTTTCTGTCAAGTTCCACAGGAACCCACTGTGTTTGTGGGTTCACTGCACTTACTGGGGGAAGAGGGTATATTAAATCACTAGTTTATTATATTAGAGAAACAAATATTGCAAAGTTATATATTTTCACATCATGACACTTCTATGGGAGCGACACCTTGCCTCTAACTTTTAAATTAATAGAAATGAATACTAAAAGTGTAAGAAGTTATCCAAAACCCTTTAAATATAATGCCAAAAGCTGTAGTCTAAAAGATGAATGCCTTCAAGGTATGCTTTAAATAATAAGGGACAAAGGGCCCATTCAATGGTTACTTACATTACTTATGGAAATGAAATTACTGTTCCTATTATTCTAATTTTAATTATTGATTAAAATATTCAATATGAATATTAATATTGAATTATGGAATATGAAACTAAATAAACCCATATAAAGTGAAGTACATGGTTAATTTACAATTTTGCCGGTAGAGTTACAAAAAAATTCTGTTCAGGTAGAAAGAGGGATAATCCCAAAGGTTAGTGTGTATTTGTCCTGTAGGGACATTACCAGTTGTAACTTGACCTAGCATATCTTACTCCATTATTAAAATGTCTATAAATACAGAGTTCCTCAGACGCTCTTAAAGTTTTCTATTTTACTGTTTCCTCTTTTAATAGATGAATTGAATGAATCTTTGATAATATCATTTATTTAAGAGTCATGTTAATTTTTAAATACAATTCGTAGACATAAGAACTTTCCAGGACTATTGCTTGACAACAGCCTTTCCTAATCAGATCTGCAAATCCTATTAAATCTTCACAATTTATTATGGACACTTTTCTTGCTGGTATTCTGTTAATTAATGACAATTAATTGTTATGGAACTATCAAATAAATATTTTTGTTCAAAGATAAATCAGGAAAAGGATATGTTACTTTCAATACCATTCTTATTCCACCATGGTACTTTCCATTTCTTTAGCAAAGTACAAAGGTAAACCACGCAAAACTATTTATTAATTTTCCTAGTTTTTCATTGGTCATTTTTAAACATGGAAAACAAAAAAAGATCATTATTCTATGATCTATAGAGAGTGGAAGCTAGAGATGGATGAAAGATTGAAATTGAATATGCGGAAAATTACCATAATACCCATAAAGAAAAAATATTAATGAGAAATGAGAAATCGGAGATAAATAGCCGTATGAAATGTAACATTTGTGAGTATAGCTTGAGATAATCGAAAATTACCACATGAGAAGGCTTGCAAGGTTAGTTGAAGGGCGATTTGGAAATACAGCTTTGGGAAATCGAGGAATGGATGGCCAGTGCTAATATTGGAGTCGGAGGAAGTAGGAATCATCGTAATGATGGAAGTGAAGAGTTTGAGAGAATATGGAGAGATTGGTAAGGATGCCAATGGTGGAACTGATAAAGGTCTATTGAGAATAGGAATAAGATGAAGTTTGAATTAATTATATAGAGGACCTGAGGTGTGGAATGGAACGGATGCCTGGGTCCATCTACTTTGGAAATGAAGGAAGCTATATAGCGGCAGTGTAGAATGGATACAATGGGCACTAGTAGTTGAGAGCGGAATCGATGATACTAGACGAGCATAAAGAACCGCGATATTACTAGAAATGAAATAAGCAGCGAAATAATGGGGATTCATGGAATGGAATATGGAAGAATAATGGATGAAATGAATATGGAAGGAATGGATATGTTGAATGGAATAGAATGGATATGCCAAAGGAACGGGAATAGTGGACAAGTTTCAAATGGAATGGAACGGTCCCGGGCTGGAACTTAGGAGTTGAATGAGAGCTATAGGAAAAATGGTAGTGCCGAACCTGAGAGTATTAGGAGGATGGAAAGTTAGAAAAATGACGATATGATATGTAGTGGCAAGGTGGATATATACGTCCGAGCTGAATGGCAGAAATTAAAGGCGGGAGAGGATCCTAATGGAATCTAATGGATTCGTCGAAGATAGAATAAGGTAAATGGATAAAATAGTGGAGGATATACTACCTAATTATCATGGCTTACAGGAGTGGGGAAATGTAATGAGGTGTAATATGAGAAGATGGGTAATTATGAGAATATTTGGAAGCTCAAGAATGGATATATGGAGGAAGTAAAGGCGCGCACACTGAAGGATTGAAAATGAATAATAAGACTACCTAGGAAATGGTTCTGACAGTGCTAAATTCATTTATCTGACTTAAAAAGATGTAATTTGTTGTACACCTTCTCAAATGTGGTTATGAGTTAATTTATTAACCATTACGGAAAAAAAAAAATTCTTCTTCGTTTCATACTTACTCTTTCTTAAAAATCAAATGAATTGATTCCATTGTTTTATAGGAATAAACTATAAAATCCCTGGTTCTAGATATATATATAATTGCCTTTCTTCCATAAATGATTAATAAAATAAAGTTCTGTATTACATTTTGATAAGCAAAAAGATAGTAGATATGATATAAATATGGTTTCTGATAGTCAAACGTCTATATCACAAGTAAGAAGCTTGAATATTTTGGAAAATTCAAGTGAACTAATGATAAAGACTAATTTCAACTTTAAGGACTGAGCATGGGAAAGGAAGGACTTTCAACCAAACCATAAAAAAGCAAACTATATTAAAGCAAAAGAGAAAGGAAAACTTCATACCCTGACATCACTTCTAGATGAAGTTGTCCTGAGACAGTTAAGAAAGCAGGAACACTGAAGAAATTCTTCTCAGGTAACTTTAGTTTACCTGAAGGCTGCAAATCAAAAACACAAGCCACAAAAAACTATTAAATGTTTTGCTTTGCTTTTCACATTCATATACATGCCACAACTAAAAGTCACAATGCCATTAAGTCTACGTGAAGACAGGTTGTTCTCGTGAAAATAAAGGTAGTTACACATCTAAGACAAAACGCCAGCTTGGAAAGTGCTAATAAAGGCAAGGAAGTTTGCTCCATATTTTCAAAACATACAATAACCAAAGGACAAACTACCTTTGTCACAAAATACACCTTCTCCTAAAAAGTGATTTTGATTAAGGGGCAAGCTAAGGCAAGAAATTATGAATTAATTTTTAATGTGAAGAATCACACAATCTTAAAAGGCTGACTCAGGACTGAGACTTAATTATCTCAAGGGAATAGCCTCTGGAACATGCAAGGTCGTATTTATTATTAAAATATTAATAGTAATGCTTTTAACACAGATTTTTATAAACACATTATAGACTTTCAAAAACATTTCATTTAACTGTCACCATAACTAGGTAGCAGGAAAAGCATGACTCTATCTTTAAAAGATACACTGAGCAATGAGATCTTTATGAACTTACAATATAGAAAGGGTGATTATTCCATTTGAAATGTGTAGGAAACAAGCCATTCAACATTTGTTAAGAGTTAAGCTAAAACAAACTACCTGGAGGCCAAACACAATTTAAACAGTAGCTTCTGAATCAAGTTATGAGTATCATATCCTCTTCTGGGGAAGAAAGTTACACTTGTTTTTGTTGATTTAAACACAGGGTCTCATTATGTTGCCCAGGCTGGTCTCGATTTTCTGGGATCAAGAGATCCTTCCACCTCAGCCTCCCAAAGTGCTGGGATTAACAGGCATGAGTCCCCTGAGCCCAGCGTCTTGTATTTTAAACTGTGCATTTATTTGAAAATGTTTTAGTGTAAAGGTGTAATCACTGCAAAAGCAATAAAGTCAATTTAAAATATGTAATGGAGAATGTAAGACTCTTTTAACAGTACCAAATATTAAATTATGGTAACACAAGAAATAAAATTATCTTATTTAATTTCATTGGTTATTCTAAAATATTGCATATCATGTATCAGTATCTGTGCATAAATAAAAAATGTACTGTAAAATCAGTTGAATCTTTCATTTATTTTTCTAATAACTGCCTATTTTTTTCCAACTTAACTTTGATACTAGTCAGAGATCGATGAATTCATTTT
>NW_016811202.1:1914445-1966555 GCF_001698545.2 Rhinopithecus bieti
GCCCAGGCTGGAGTGCAGTGGCCGGATCTCAGCTCACTGCAAGCTCCGCCTCCTGGGTTTAGGCCAATCTCCTGCCTCAGCCTCTCGAGTAGCTGGGACTACAGGCGCCTGCCACCTCGCCCGGCTAGTTTTTTGTATTTTTTAGTAGAGACAGGGTTTCACCGTGTTAGCCAGGATGGTCTCGATCTCCTGACCTTGTGATCCGCCCGTCTCGGCCTCCCAAAGTGCTGGGATTACAGGCTTGAGCCACCGCGCCCGGCTTCACCTCGATTCTTGAAAGTAATTATTGAATCTTAGTAGGTTCAAAAACTACCAACCTAGGATTGTAAATTTAAGATTTAGGATTGTAATCTTAAATTTGTAACCTTAAGTACTTATGGCAGTGATAAAGAAACAATACAATATATGAAATAAACACGCAACTTTGTGAATTTATCAGTGGGGAAGGATTTCTTTAACAAGAGCTCCAAATTGCCAACGATAAAACGAAAAACTGATGAATTTATATATGTTAACATTAAGAACTTCTATTTATAAAGGAAGATATAGGCAAAGTTAACAGATAAATGACAGATTATGAATAAAATATCTGCAACATCTAAAATTGCCAAGTGATTAATGGACAGAATATATAAGGACCTCCTGCCAAGAAAACAAAAAAGAGAAAATAATCTGCTTCCCTAATGAGAAAGAAGACATATTGAAATGAAGACTCAAATGGCTAATGTGAAAATAAATGAAAGCTGTTGAAACTTCAAATTACTCTGAGCCTTGAATAAAATGTGACTGACTGTAAGACCTATGTAATATGGGCAAGCCACTGCAACTTTTGTTTCTTCCTATTATAGATTAACCCTCTTTCTTACTTTTTTTGCCCTGTAAAATGTTGTGAAAGATTAAATGGTGCCCTTTACCTCTTAGTTACTAATTCCTTGTTATAGATTAACGTCCTTCCTTTTTCATGTACCCAGCTCAGATGGCAAAAGGCCCCATGACTACCAAATTGATAGAGATGCAATTTTAAATATATCTTTCCTGAAAAAGAATAAGCTGTAACCAACCAAACTGCTGTAACTCATAAATCAGCATTGTATTAAAAATGTGGTAATACTCCTAAACTTCTTTGTTTTTACTTATATAAGTGAAGCTTTAGCTTCTTCTCCACTTGGGAGCACTGACCCAATTACTTTGGAGTCTTGTTTTTTCTGGGTGGCCATTCTCAAATTTTGCACTTGAATAAACTCTTTTAAAATTGGATTCTGAGCCTCTTGATTATTTCAGGGTGACACTTTGGCGAACCAGATGGGACCCAAATTAGGCCTCCATTGACCCCTGCTGTTTTGCCAACAGCTGGAGCCCTGGCACCAGCATGAATCTTTTGCATCCAACTGACCTCGCTGAAGACTGCAGAAGTCCTTGGTCAGACCACTCACAGGGTTCAATCTCCCTGGCTTGACTGAGATTCAGACTTTATGCAACCTGATTCAACAACTGATGAGACTGGAATTGAAGCCCTACTTTAAGGTAGGAGTTTCGTTTGTTATTCTCTTATTCTATTATTTGTGTATATTTGTGATTTTTTCACTTTTCTCTGAGATTAAGGTTTTGCTTGTCTTACTGACTAGAGTTTGTGACCTTTTCTCTCATTTGAAATTTTATCATGGAGAAAGCAGTTGCTCTTTGAAAAGAGGAAGTGAATGTCTACAGCTTAGGCAAATTTTCTTAAACTGGCCAGATATAAAGCTTAATTCAATTTGGCACGTTTAAAATTTCCTTTTGAGTGACCAAAGTTTATAAAAGACTTTATGAGCACAAGATAAGTCCCAAAGACAAGGGGAACTGTACCTCCTGGCTGAAAGGCACCTTAGGTAACTAAGGTCTCCCAGGAGTGTCAGAGCATATCACTCGTGACATGTAACAGTCCCATAGGATTTGGACAAATACATACTGACATGTATCCACCACTACAGTATCATACAGAATAGTTTCACTGCCCTAAAAATATGTGCTCCACCTAGTCATCCCTCCCTTTCCCCCAACCCCTGGCAACCACTGATCTTTTTACCTTCTTCACAGTTTTATCTTTCCCAGAATGTCACATAGTTTAAATCGTACAATATGTAGCCTTTTCAGATTGGTCTCTTTGACTTAGTAATATGCATTTAAAATTTCTCCAGGTCTTTTCATAGCTTGATAGCTCATTTCTTTTCAGTGTTGAATAATATTTTGTTGTCTGGATGTAACAGATACAGTTTATTTCTCCATTTACCTACTAAAAGGCATCTTGGTTGCTTCCAAGTTTTGGCAATTATGAATAAAGCTGCTTTATAAACATCCATGTGCACGTTTTTGTGTGGATGTAAGTTTTACACTCCTTTGGATAAATACCAAGGAGCAGAACTGCTGGTTCTTACGGTTAGAGTATATCTAGTTTTGCAAGAAACTGCCAAACTGTACTGCAAAGTGGCTGTTAAATCTCACCAGCAATAAATAACAGTTCCTGCTGCTCCACATCCTGGTCAGCATTTGGTGTTGTCAGTGTTGTGGATTTTGGCCACTCTTAACAGGTGTGTAGTGGTACTGACTGGCTTTTATAGTGTGCTTTGTGCATCATTTTCTATGGATCACATGGTTCATACACTCCTACCTTCAGCCATTACACTGAGTAGCAGTTACTTTTTTTTTAGGAATCTATGAGCCAGAATTTCTTGGAATGTTGGTACACCTAAAAAAGTAAGAAACATGAGGAAAGTTCTGTAAGTCCTTTAGGCTGTTGACAGACCGACTGATAATGAGTGAATAAATTAGAACTCTGTCAGTGTAACCTCCTCCAGGTATATTCACAAATTCTCAAACCTCTTAAGATCAAAGATTCATACTAAATACCTTTTGTTTCACAGTGCTAACCCATCAACTTAAGAAATATTGGGGCTCCTCAGGGACACTGTCTTATTATTGGATCCTGCATTTAGCCTATTACCTGGGAATAGCAGTTACTCTGTAAATATTTGTTCAATTGAAAAATGAATTGAAATAAGACCTGGAAATATGAGAGATACCTAAATCTGAGCTAGGACACAAATCTCTCAATGAAAAGAGCATGGAAAAAAAAAATCCCTATTCATGTTAATCCCAAGAAATACAGCAATAAAAGAAATGTCTGAATAACCAAATGTTAAAACATAGTATAAAGCCTCTAAACTAATATAGTGTATTAGTGGCACACAAGTAAACCTGTGGGATGTAACTGAAAGTCTAAACACAGACTTTCGCATATAAAAGTATTACATCAAATCAGTGAGGCAAAGCTGAACTTTTTTTTTTGAGACGGAGTCTCGCTCTGTCGCCGGGGCTGGAGTGCAGTGGCCGGATCTCAGCTCACTGCAAGCTCCGCCTCCTGGGTTTACGCCATTTTCCTGCCTCAGCCTCCGGAGTAGCTGGGACTACAGGCGCCCGCCACCTCGCCCGGCTAGATTTTGTATTTTTTTAGTAGAGACGGGGTTTCACCGTGTTAGCCAGGATGGTCTCGATCTCCTGACCTCGTGATCCGCCCGTCTCGGCCTCCCAAAGTGCTGGGATTACAGGCTTGAGCCACCGCGCCCGGCCGAGCTGAACTTTCTAATAAGTAGAACCAGGTCAACTGAGTAGCCATATAACTGTATCAACCAGAGATAAATGCAGAATTTTTTTGTACATTGTGGCAGAGAGTGTGACGTGAATACATGGGTGTTTTCCCCCGCCAAGGAATCTCTGCATAGTAGTGCTGTGGTAATTTCTATTGTTTCCAACACCTAAGTGGTCACTTCCGATTCTTGAAATACTGGTACATAAATTCATCTACTTTGATCCCGTCTTCAATATACTTCTTTCAAATCCTTGAGAAATGGTACAATGTAAAAGAATATAAAAAGCATTTCTTAAAGTACTGCATATTGAGATAAAAATCTCAAAACCAGAATTCTTATTCATTATAAAAAATATTTCTGAACATAAACCAGCAAAATACTTTATCTCATTGTCTCACATGTATTTATTTTGTCATTATGGTGTTTTAATAATGCAACAAAGATTTTAATTTTTCCTTTAATTATCTTGTTTTCTTTTAAGATACTGGAGAAATATAATATTCAAAGATCCAGAAAGTTCTGTGTGTGTGTGACGGAGTTTCACTCTTATTGCCAAGGCTGGAGTGCAATGGCACGATCTCAGCTCACCGCAACCTACGCCCCACCGGGTTCAAGTGATTCTCCTGCCTCAGCCTCCCAAGTAGCTGGGATTACAGGAATGCACCACCACGCCTGGCTAATTTTGTAATTTTAGTAGAGATGGGGTTTCTCCATGTTGGTCAAGCTGGTCTCAAACTATCAACCTCAGGTGATCTGCCTGCCTCTGCCTCCCAAAGTGCTGGGATTACAGGCGTGAGCCACAGAGCCTGGCAGGTTCATTTTTAAGTTGGTCATTTTGCATCTTAGAACTCATTTTCCCTTAAAGAAATACATACAACAACTATATTCACAGAGCAGCCACAGTACTCTATATACTGAATAATACAGATAAAATACAGTCATATACTACATACTGACATTTTGTTCAACAACGGACTGTAGATATGATGCATCCCATAAGATTATAATAGAGCTGAAAAATTCCTATTTCCTAGTGATGTCACAGAGCACGCCATTACTCACATATCTGTGGTGATGCTGGTGTAAACAAACCTACTGCACTTCCAGTCATATGATAATAAACAACTGTTACTGATTTACATATTTATTATACTATACTTTTTATCATTAGAGTGTACTCCTTCTACTTATTAAAAAAAGAAGTTAACTGTAAAACAGGCTCAGGCAAGTCTTTCAGGAGGTATTCTAGAAGAAGGCATTGTCATCATAGGAGATGACAGCTCCATGTGTGTTGCTGCCCCTGAAGACCTTCCAGTAGGACAAGATACAGAGGTAGAAGACAGTGATATTAATGATGCTGCCCCCGTACAGGCCCAGGCTAATGTATTTTTGTGTCTTAGTTTTAACAAAAATGTACAAACAGTAAAAAAGAAATCTCTAATAGAAAAAAGCTTATAGAATAATGAAAACAAATATTTTTGTACTCATATAACGCGTTGTGTTACTACGAAAGAGTCAAAATATTTTTAAAAATTAAGTTTATAAAGTAAAAAAGAGTATGCTAAGATAATCTAGTATTAATAATTTGTTATTGAGGACATTTTAAAAAATAAATTTAGTGTAGCGTAAGTACACAGGTTTGCAAAGTTTATATTGTCCTAGGCCTTCCCATTCACTCATCACTCACTTACTGACTCATCCAGAGCAGCTTCGTGTCTTGCAATGTCCATTCATCGTAAGTGCCCTATACAGGTGTACCATTAAAAGAAAAAAATATTTTATACTGTATTTTTATCATACCATTTCTATGTTACAAATGTTTAGATATACAAATACTTGCCATTTTATTACAGTTGCCGACAGTATTCAGTATAGCTACATGCTGAATAGGTTTGTACCTTAGGAACAACAGACTATACCATACAGCCTAGGTGTATAGGCTATACTATCTAGGTTTGTGTAAGTACACTTTATGATGGTTGCACAATGATGAAATCACCTAAGGATGAATTTCTCAGAAGGTATCTCCATTGTTAAGCGACACATGGCCATATACGGAGAAAGATGCAGAGAGAGTGTGTGTGTGTGTTAAGTCATGATACAAAAAAATGTGCATGTGGATACAAATGAATGAATGAGTGCCTGGATTCATTTCTATCAATCTCAGCAAATGTGACCAAGAGGGAGATACTCTTCAGACAGAGTACAGGTAGTACCAGAAGCTGAGGAGGTGGCTTATATTCATGTAGGGTACAACTTGATCTTTAGCTTCTTTATTGCTAAGATGAGACTCAGAAACAGGATTTAACAGTTTGAAAATGTGTCTAGAAGTTTCAGAATTAGACGATAAAACCAATAATTTGAGGGGCCAGGTATGGTGGCTCACAACTCCAATCCCAGCACTTCGGGAGGCCAAGATGGGAGAATTGCTCAAGTCCAGTAGTTTGAGACCAGCCCTGGGCAACATAGTGAGAGCTCCATGTCTAACAATACAATCTAAAAATTAGCTGGCCAGGCATGGTGGCTCAAGCCTGTAATCCCAGCACTTTGGGAGGCCGAGGCGGGCGGATCACAAGGTCAGAAAATCGAGACCATCCTGGCTAACACGGTGAAACCCTGTCTCTACTAAAATACAAAACTAGCCGGGCGAGGTGGCGGGCGCCTGTAGTCCCAGCTACTTGGGAGGCTGAGGCAGGAGAATGGCGTAAACCCGGGAGGCGGAGCTTGCAGTGAGCTGAGATCCGGCCACTGCACTCCAGTTCCGGCAACAGGGCAAGACTCCGCCTCAAAAAAAAAAAAAAAAAAAAAAATTAGCTGTGCGTGGTGGCATATGCCTGCAGTCCCAGCTACAGAGGAGGCTGAGGAAGGATTGCTTGAGCACAGAAGTTCAAGACAGCAGCAAGCTGTGACCGCACCACTGCATTGCAGCCTTGGCAACAGAGCAAGATCTTGTCCCTAATATGTACGTACATACATACATACATGCAAACATACATACATGTTTGTCTGACTTAATTATCACATTATTCAAAACATTCCTTAAGTAGGCATAGCACTCTCACCTTGTCCACAGTTTTACTTTTCATGGCTACAGTCGCCTATAGTCAACTACAGTCTGGAAATATTAAATGGAAAATTCCAGAAATAAAGAATTCTTGTTTTAAACTGCGCTGGGTTGAGTAGCATGATGAAATCTCAGGCTGTCCCACCCCATTCTGCCCTGGACATGAATCATTCCTTTGTCTAGGGTATCCACGCTCTATATGCGACCAATCTTATAGTCACTTAGCAGCAGTCTTGGCTACCCGGTCCCTTGATGTTACATTGCCTATGTCATTCACCTCACAGCAGTTTAGGACCATGGCACAATATATTCACCTCAAAAATCATTTATCCATGAGGCCTTCTTACTGCTAATAGCCCCCACTCCATGCCTAGACTAGTAAAAATGACCCTTCTCTGCGTTTCCATAATAATCTGTATATACACCTCATTCATTCATCTAAGCACAGTGCTAGACAAGAGAGACCAATAAATAAGAGAAGATAAGCTCTCAAAGAACTTACATTCTAATGGAGAAAAAAGAAAATGAACATGCAAACTAATAAAATAATCAAGATAATTACAAGCTGGGATAAGCGAGTTGGGTACTAGGGGATGGGGAGGCCTCTTAAGCAGTAACAAGGAAGTGGAGACCTGAAAGATAAGAATGTATTTGCTATACTATAAACTGGGAAACATACTCCAGTCACAAGGAACAGACAATAGAGAGATCAGTATGTGGGAAGGGGGTGTCATACCTTAGGGGAGTAGAAGGCAGGTGACTGTAGCTTGAGGGACTCAAGAGTAAGACTGTTAAAAGACGAGGTTAAGAGAGGTAGGCAGAAAGCAGATTATGGGTCCTTTATAGGTCATGATAAGGAGTCTGAATTTTATTCTAAGATCACAGAGCAGCCACTGAAATGTAAGCATGGGGTTGTGGCATGATGAGTTTAAAAATTCTTCTAGTGTCTCAGTGGAGAACAGATAACAAAAGGATAAAAGTAGAAGCAGGGCAACATTCAGAAGACAAGAAGAGTAGCTTGAATTAAACTGGTAACATTGGAAACAGAGAAATGGAGAGGTTGAGGATTTATGTTAAAGATGAGCCAACAAAGGACTGATAAATTAGATGTGAGATTGGGGGAGACAGGCAGGGGAGGCATGAATTAAGTCTGACATCTAGATTTTTTTACCTAAACAAATGAGTAGATGGTAACTTTCACTGAGATAAAAAAGAAGAGGAAGAGGCTCTGGAGGGAAAAAAAAGAGTTTTATTTAATACATACTATGAATGCATATTAGACATCAAAGGGGAAATGTCACATAGGCAGATGCTTCTACAAATCTGGAGCTCAGAAACAGAACCTGGAGATAAACAGTTTGGGACTGCAGATAAACGGTTTGGCAGTCAGTATGTAGATGGTATGGTACATAAAACCTTGGAACTGAATAAAATCACCAGGGGAGATATTACAGATTAGTGCTTCTCATTGATGATTAGAGTGTTCCCTAGAAAATACTTCAGGAATTTGTAGAAGCATTTAGTGGGTAGGAGTCAAACATGTCCTGCAATATATACAAACTCCTGCATAACTAAGCCTTTTCCTGCAATCTCCCAAGTTCCCAATGCTCTGTTAAGGCATTCATATAGTGTATCAACAAAACCACGTGGATTTGAGCTATCTGATAAAACAAAGTCATTAATTTTATCTATCTTCTATATTGGGTCTTGATATAAGATATTGTTTGGAAAACACTTTTGAACAAAAATGTTTGAAAATCAATATAAAGGATGATTAGTCCCTCCCATCCTAACAGTCCATGATAGACTAACCTTTCCCTGATCATATAAAACTTACATTAGCGCAATAAAACTTAATCTAGCCTTTCTCTACTATGCAAAACAAAAAATTATTGCTAGGTTATTCTGCCATTGGAAGACAGTAAATAGCAGAGCCAAGAAAGGGGAAACCAAGAGTTACCAAAATTTTTTTTTTTTTTTTTTGAAACGGGGTCTCAGTTCTGTACCCGGCTGGAGTTGCAGTGGCCGAATCTCGCTCACTGCAAGCTCTGGCTCCCGGCGCTTTACGCAATTGCTTCCTGCCTCAGCCTCCCGGTAGCTGGACTACAGGCGGCCCGCCCAGCCTCGGCGGGGCTAGTTTTTTGTAATTTTATGTAGAGACGGGGTTTCACCGTGTTAGCCAGGGGATTGGTCTCGATCTCCTGACCCGTATGATCCGCCCGGCCTCGGCCTCCAGGTGCTTGGGGCTTACAGGCTGAGCCACCGCGCCCGGCCCAAAAAAAATTTTTTAAATGTGTGTATCCCAGTGAATTTCTTATCACAGGGATCTAAAATCCTCCCTGTTTCTTTGAGGATTTCCAAGAAAATATTAAGCAAATATTTTGAATTGCCCTCCAGTTATTTGTTCTCACAGCAGAACAAATTTAGCTGAGCAGTTTCACAATCTCAGGAGAATTAAATAGAAAAACCCACACAAGTCTGACTCTGTCTCCACGTAAAATATATAGCAAGGAGTGAGAGTAAACAGCAGTAAGCTGAACAGTGGAAAGGAATATAATCAACAATGGAAAACTTATCTGACCTCCACAATCACTGAAGCATCCAATCTATTTTTATCTCCTTTTACTTTTTCTATTTTCTACTTTGTACCCTTCCCCCACCTTTTACCCAGTTCTATTTACTCATAATTCCAGAGACAAAAAGTTGGGAAGAGAATACATAAAGATGAAGCATGGTACAGAAATCTAAAAGGTTTAAAATCATAATGGCATGCTACTGTCCTATTTACCTCAATCGGCAATTTCCTTTGAAGATCATGAAGGAAAGGGAGAGTACTTACCATCTGTAAGCTCCACATAACCACTGAATATCTTATTTTCTTTCTTGATCCCAACTAAGAGATTAGAGGGAAGCTATGCCTTTCATGATACAGATAGTAAATACAAAAATCCAAGTTAGGTAAAACTTTAATTTTTTCACGCCTGTAATCTCAGCACTTTGGGAGGCCAAGGTAGGCAGATCACCTGAGGTCAGGAGTTCGAGACCAGCCTGGTCAACATGGTGAAACGCCATCTCTATCTACTAAAAACACAAAAATTAGCCAGGCGTCGTGCTGTGTGCCTGTATTCCCAGCTACTTGGGAGGCTGAGTCATGAGAATCGCTTGACCCTGGGAGGCAGAGGTTGTTGTGAGCTGAAATTGTGCTATTGTACTCCAGCCTGGGTGACAAGAGTGAAACTCCATCTCAAGAAAAAAAAAAAAAACAACTTTAATTCAACTTCCCTCTTGTAAAAGATGCTAAAGCTTAAAAATGTCAAAAGTCAAATGTTAGGATAAATGTTATATACAACTGCTTTTTGGTAAGATCAGTTGTAGAATCCAGGTTTCTCAGCTTCTAGTACAATCACCTTTCCAATAAATCATGTAGCCATTTTTGTTTTTGCTTTTTTTTCTTGGAGATAAGGTCTTGCTATGTTGCCCAGGCTGGTCTGGAACTCCTGGGCTCAAGTGATCCTCTCACCTCTGTCTTCCAATGGGACTACAGGCACATACCACTGTGCCCAGCTCTTCCATTTTTTATCCTGTAGTGTTGAAATAAAGCTTTGGATTAAATAAAGCTTTTAATACTAGTCTCTCCCAGGTATGAAATGCTGATCATATAAAATAAAACAAGCCAGGTGTGGTGGAGGGTGCCTGTAATCCCAGCTATTTGGGAGGCTGAGGCAGGAGGATCAGTTGAGTCCAGGAGTTTGAGGTCAATGAGTCATGATCACACCACAGCACGCCAGCCTAGGTGACAGAGTAAGACACTGCCTCTAAAATCAATCAACCAACCAACCAACCAATCAATCATAGGAACTAAATCTGTCATACAGTCTCCAAAGATTTGTGGGTTGGTAGTTTTATGATCCCTATCAAGCTGTATCTCAAATGCAGCTGCTATCATTGCTGCAGAAATTGTTCTGCATGCCATTAGACTGCATCTCATACGTAAAAACTAAAGCCAAGGGCAACAGGCTCAATAAACTGCATTCTATTTTGCCAGTTTTGTTAGTTTTGGGATTTTCCTATTAACAAGCCATATATGTAGGTCTTTCACTAATCTAAAAATTTCCAGTTAAGTCCAGTTTATGTTTCCATACTTTCCACTTGCTACAAATGTGTATCTTGGTGTACAGAGAACTGCTAGTATAAAAATAATCTTTCTTAAAATAAGGGTTCATTTACATTCCAGAACACCCACTAACTAGAACACCCACTCAGCCCTGAGAAAGGTTTCATTTTAGCAACTATTTGATCAGCAGGAAAGGAAGTTATTAACTCAAGACTGTTTGTAAACAGTCTGCTTTCCTGCCGAGCTGTCTGAGAAAGAATCAAGAAAAGACACGTGGAGTCTAGTATTAGAGGGTAAGGTTGAGGCAAAACAGAAAGTGAATACACAATGCTGCCTTATTTTTCTTTTACAGGAGAGGAACACAAATGTAAAATTGCAAAACAGCAAACTTATTCCTAAATGTGAAGGGGTCAGTGAAAAATGTACCAAACTTTTTTTCACTACTGCTTGAAAAACATTAATTTTGGCTTATTCATTGTCAGATTGGGGCTTTAAAGATGAATATGACAAGATATGGTCCTAGTCCGTTAACTATCCCCTCATCCCATTTTCCAGCCCCTTCTGTGAGAAGGGATATCTATGCTCCGGAGTTAAGTTTCCAAACCACGTATCCACACAAAGGACTTGACTACCACGCAACACAGCAGGTATTCAATAAATACTTATAAATCCCAGCACTTTGGCGAGGCGGAGGCAGAAGGATTGCTTGAGACCAGGAGTTCAAGACCAGCTTGAGCAACATAGTGAGACCCTGACTGTACTTTAAAAATTAGCTGGGTGTGGTGGTGCCCATAACTCTAGAGGCTGGAGTGGGTGGATCACTTGAGCTCAGGATATCAAGGCTGCAGAGAGCCATGGTCGCTGGCTCATCACTGCACTCCAAACAGGGCGACACAGTGAGACCTCGTGTCAAAACAATCCCCTCACCTCAAATATACTTTCTTGCAGTTGCTGCAAGGAGGAAGTAAGTTATTGATAAGGGGAACAGAAGGGCTTGGTTGTCCTTTACCTCTGGCTGCGGAATCAAGAGTAAGTTAGCCAGATGTGGTGGTGGGTGCCTGTAATCCCAGCTATTTGGGAGGCTGAAGCATGAGAACTGCTTGAACCCAGGAGGCAGAGGTTGCAGTGGGCCGAGATGGTGCCACTGCACTCTAGCCTGGGCAACAGAGCAAAACTACCTGTCCAAAAAAAAAAAAAGAATAAGCCATTATAAGGCATACTCATATAAAAGGCATGATTTTGATGCTATCCAAAGATTATCCAAAAGGGAGTCACATCATTTTTTGAGATCAAAGTGTCTCTTAAAGTCAACAATGCCATGAAATGCTTCCTTCAAAGATGGCATACATAAAATAAATGTCAAATTTCCAACAAAACCAATTCCCCAAATAATTACATGGTATTGGCCCTAAAGAGTATAAACTCAAAAAGCTTTCCAGTGTTTATGAAGCTGACATTTTCTTTTCACTTATGATTACTTAATTGAGTTCTAATGTCCAGACCAGCAACATGAAAGTTCATGTTTTTTAAAAGAGGAAACTCTACTTTTCTACTTTTAATTAGCAATGGAAATAACCATTTGTAGAAAAACAAATTCTCTCTATATTGAAAGTTCAAAAGTCTAGCAGACGTGAACTATTCAACATAACTACTTCTGGGAAAATACACAGCAGGAATAGATATAATAAAAACAAAAAAAAATGTACCCTGGTACCAAGATCCAAGATGCATAAACTACTTTCTAAATATATCCAGAATCCAGCCAGGCAGAGAGGCTCATGCCTGTAATCCTAGCACTTTGGGAGGCTGAGGCGGGCAGATCATGACGTCAAGAGATTGAGACCATCCTGGCCGACACAGTGTAACCCCGCCTCTACTAAAAATACAAAAATTAGCTGGGTGTGGTGCCAAGCACCTGTAGTCCCAGCTACTCAGGAGGTTGAGGCAGGAGAATCGCTTGAATCCGGGAGGCAGAGCCAAGATGGCGCCACGGCACTCCAGTCTGGCGACACAGTGAGACTGTCTCAAAAAAAATTGTGTGTGTGTGTGTGTGTGTGTGTGTATCCAGAATCCAATCACATTTCAGGATGCAAAACTTCAATTCCTGTGTAAATCAGTATCTGTCCACCTAAAATACAGCATTAGACTTTTAACTGGTTTCTCTTCTTCTGTACATCTCCCTGATTTACTCTCCATATAGCAGCCAGAATGATCTCATTAAAACATAAGTGATTTGTTACTCCTTTGCTTAGAACTTTTTGTCCAAAGACTCACAGCTTTTATAATGCCCTAAAAGTCCTTTACTGAGGTTCCTAGAGGGAGTGTTTCTGGTTGTCACAACTGGGGAGAGCTACTGAAATTTAGTGGGTACTACCCCAAGTTTCAAATATGCCATGGAACATTCATGTTAGTGAATTAGGTAAATTATATTATTTTAATATGCTCTGAATTTTCCAGAATGCATCTTCCATGTAAATCAAGGGAAAGCTAATACTTTGATGCGGAGCTCTTACCAAGAATGAGTTACCGGCTCAGCGCAGTAGCTCACTTGGGAGGCTGAGGCAGGCAGATCACCTGATGTCAGGAGTTCGAGACCAGCCTGGCCAATATAGCGAAACTCCGTCTCTACTAAAATACAAAAAATTAGCTGAGTGTGGTGGCGGGCGCCTATAATCCCAGCTACTCAGAAGGCTGAGGCAGGAGCATCGCTTGAACCCGGGAGGCGAAGGATCTCAGTGAGCTGAGATCATGCCACTGCACTCCAGTATTCTCACCACGAATAGCAAACTGTTCGTGATATGTGAGTCACCAATATAACACACCCGTTTAAGTCCTAATTTATAGTGGTCAAAGTCAGCAGTTCTTTATATCTCTATATAAAGGCTAGTTACATTCTTCTAGACACAGTATTTACATAATAAAATACACTGATTATATTACTTTTCTTTTTTATATTAAGTTGGAAGCACTCTATTTTTCAAATTAAGTGTATAAAAAGTTTATATTATCTATATTTCATTATATATATTATTTATATTTGGGAAAGGAGTTATTACAATTTTTTTACAAAAGTGTTATACCTCATAAAAATGAACATCACTAACATATAACTAACATATATAATTTGCACTTACTCCCAACCTCTACGCTTAACCTCAGTTCCCACTAATCTTCCTTTCTTCCTATGCTCCATCCATATCTGCCTTCATGATTATTTATTGAAAACCTTAGGTTGCTCCAGCCACAGAATCTCTGTACTTGCTGTTCCTTCTGACTGAAATGTTCTTTCCCAGGTATCAATATTACTTACTCTCATATGTCCGTCATGCTTTCTCCTTTTGTTTTTTTTTTTTTTTTTTTGAGACAGAGTTTTGCTCTGTCACCCAGACCGTAGTGCAGTGGTGTGATCTCAGCTCACTGCAACCTCCGCCTCCTGGGTTTAAGCAATTCTTGTGCCTCGGCCTCCCAAACAGCTGGGATTACAGTTGTGCATGCCACCGTGGCCAGCTAATTTTTGTATTTTTAGTAGAGATGGGGTTCTGTCATGTTGGCCAGACTGGTCTTGATCTCCTGGCCTCAAGTGATATATATGCCTGCCTTGGCCTCCTAAAGTGCTGGGATTACAGGTGTGAGCCACTGCACCTGGTCTTGTCATGCTTTTCGAACATCTTCTCAGTAAAGCTTTCCTTGACCATCCAATTTAAACTAGAATCTCTCTCTCCCTAACCCTTTTCCCAATTTACTTTTCTTTGCAATACAAATCACCATCTGTTCTGATTATCTATTGGTGAATAACAAATCATCCTAAAATTTAGCAGCTTAAAATGATAATCTACTGCTATCTTTCACAATTCTATGGATTGCCCAGCCTCAGCTGAGTGGCTCTTGTATGGAGTCTCTCATGTGGTTTCAGTCAAATGGCTGCTGGCACCGAAGTCACCTGAAGGCTAGACTCAGCTAGATATACAAGATAACCTCTTTAATCACAAGTCCAGTGCCTTAGCTGGGATGGCTGAAACAGCTGAAGCATAGCCAGGCATCTCTGTCTTATCATGCAGCCTTCCCACACAAATAGTTTGAGGTCTCACAGTATTTTAATGTATTCAACCTATTCTTTTACTGATGGAGAACTCATTGATGATTTACTGATAGAGAATGCACAGTACCTCTCATACAGATGCTGGCTTCCCCCAGAACCATTCCAAAAAACCAAAGGCAAGGAAATTTAATTTCCACCATGTGCTACAGATTACATAGAACCAGTCCACTCTTTAACTGTGGGTGAGGACAACAGAAAGATGTCGGTACTGGGAAGCATAGTGCACTAGGAAGCTATCTTTGGACAGTTACCACAATACTTAACATATTCTCTATTTTACTTTTATATTTATTGTCTCCTCTTCTACAAGGATATACATTTGACAAGGAAAAAGACTTCCGTGTTCACCACTTTTCCTCCAGCACACACCATGTAGTCAATTGATATTAACTGATAAAAGGAATAAATTATTGCATTAGGTAAGTGATATACATCAATAATTCACTATCTCCTTGCTTCTCACTATAGGTCACTCTGCCTCAAACTTACCAATTTACCTTTCTGAAAGGTAGCTGGTATGAATCTGGATAATTCTGGAAGTAGAAAATGACAAAGTTGGGACAAAAATCAAAGATGGAAATATAAACAAGGATCATACACATTGCTTTGTCCTATGGACATCTCTGAGCACTCCCGTACCTAGTTTCTCCTTGTCAGAAATCTCTCCTAGAGCACTTATAAAAAATGAAGCACTACTTGACGTAACAATTTTGTATATTCTGTATAATTACCCTTAAAAAAGGTAAAAGCCAATTAAACATTTAATTATTCTGTCTACAATTTCACGTGTTAGCTTCATCTTCTGGATAAACACTATACATTTCTTGGCTGGGTATGGTGGCTCATGCCTGTCATTCTCAGTACTTTGGGAGGCTGTGGTGGGAGGACTGCTTGAGCCCAGGAATAAGAGAACAGACTAGACAACATAGCAAGACTCTGTCTCCACAAAAAATTTAAAAATTAGCCAGGTGTGGTGGTGCACACCCATAGTACTAGCTGCCAGCTACCTGGGAGGCTAAAGTGGGAGGATCTCTTGAGCTAAAAGAAAAAAAAAAGAACTCAGAAACTGTACATTTCTTGAGAACCAGCTCATTTTAATTTAAAAACAAGTTTTAATTCCAAATTCTCAACAGAGGGCTCAATACTAACTTGTGCATACTAGCATGTAACAGGAAAAAAAAAAAGCCAATGAATTCTCCATCAGTAAAATAATAGGTTAAATACATTAAAATACATGTATTGATACACTGAAACAGCATGTACTTTTAAAAGAATGAGGCAGAAGCAGTAAGAGGTACTGATAAATGAACAAAGCAGATAGATATAAGCCAGGTATGGTGGTTCAGGCCTGTAATCCCAGCATTTTGGGAGGCTGAGGCGGGCAGATCACCTAACGTCAGGAGTTTGAGATCAGTCAAAATGGCGAAACCCCGATTCTACTAAAAATACAAAAATTAGCCGGGTGTGGTAGCTAATAAACATGAACATCATGTGTTATTTATGAACATATGACCAGACTAGTCTTAAGGCTTAAACTTCTACAAAGCTAAAATAGCCCTTAGAAAATAATAAATATTTAAGTGTTCCAGGTAGTGTGGAGGACACAGGTCTTCCCTGAAAGGAACTTACAATTTACACAGGGAACCAAAACTGGTAAGTAAGAAACCACTGATGAACAACTGAATGTTAAAACAAGCTATAGTAGGCCAGGCACGGTGGTTCACGCCTGTAATTCCAGCATTTTGGGAGGCTGAGATGGGAGGATCGCCTGAGTCCAAGAGTTTGAGACCAGCCTAGGCAACATAATGACTTTGTCTCTACTAAAAATTAAATTAGCCAGGAGTGGTGGTGTGTGCCTGCAGTCCCAGCTACACAGGAGGTTGAGGTGTGAGGACTGCTTGAGCCCAGGAGTTTGAGGCTGCAGTGAGCGATGACAGTGCAAATGCATGCACTCCAGCCTGGGTGACAGCAAAACTGTGACTCAAAAACAAAAAATAAAACCAGGCTATAGCAACTGAATACAAGTTTAACAGGAGTTGGAACAAGGGAAGTTTATTAATGTTAGCTAGAAAAAAGTTGTTTTGAGAAGAGGTTTGACCTAGGTTAGCCCACATATCATCTAAAGAAGTTTAAAAGAAAATAGGGAAGAGTAATCAAAAAGTGAAACCATCCAGCACAACCAAAATGATGTGTGCTATAACTTAGTCATAAAAATTTATAAGTATCAGAATTCCTGAGGTCTAGTAACTTTGTGTTATTTCTAGAATGCACAACAGTTTAGAAAAGAGAAATGCTAGTGCTTACATCAGCCTGCTTTTGCATACTGTTTTACCTATTTTGGATTAGCAATATGAAGTTTTCATATATGTCATTTCACTTAATCCTTACAACCTTTAAGAATAGTGTTGTTCACATTTTACCAGTGAGGAAATTGAGGATCGTGGTGGTAAAAAGTAGCCAAGAGGTGACTAATCTGTTTTTCCTCCTCCCTTCTGACATGACAGTGTAGGGAGCTCCTCAGACCCATTCCTCAGTGAAATGGGTAAAAGTTATTTAAAAAAAAATTTTTTTTTAATCCAACCATTTAAAGACTCTAGAAATGGTTTCAAGGGTATACAGCAAATGAAGAAACACCTATTCAAAAAAATCTACTAAAGCTCAGTGAGGACAAGGAGAGTTTATAGTGTCTGAAACAGAGCCCTCTTCCTCCTTTCCCCTTGCAGCTTGGTATGACACAAACTCTACGCCTCCAATTATAGCCAAGATCACAGGGCTCTAGCAAGAGGCGCAGCATGCAGGCATTTCTGCCCCTTCTCTCAGCCACCTGCAGCTGAGGCTAAGTTCTGGGCAAGTGTGGCTAAGAGGCAGAGCCTCCCTTCTTCAGCTCCAGCCCTAATGGGGGATGGAGGCTCCACCTTGGGCATGGTGCCGCTGAGTACACTAGGGTCCTGACTGCTTTTGCCCCAGATCCTGGTGTGTGGGTTCCATGCCAGGAGAGACAAGCCAAGAAACCTGGGCTGCTGCCTCTTGCTCCACTGAACACTCAGCTCCTAAATCAGGATGTCTGTAGTAAGAATGATCCATTGTCCCTTCCGCCAGCACTGGAGCCTGGCTCCAACATTGACTGGGCAGAGAAGCAGGCCATAAAACGGAGCTCCAAATCATTACCCAAAGGAACTGACTTCATTGCAACAAAGTATGTAAAAGTCCAAACTGAAGGGTGCTCTCCAGAATGGTGGTTGTGATGAAAGGCAGACTGAAAGATTCATTGGCAATAAAGGCTAAACTGTAGATTTCCTCGTATGCTGGAAAGAAACAGAAACACCTGGGAAGAGCCCTTTTGGGGTCAGAACAAATCTCAAACACTGCCCTTGAAAACTATGTTCACAAAGGAGTATAAATTTGATTGGATCAGTTTGTAAAGCTATTTATGCCCCAGGACGCTGAAAACAATAGTACAATCAATCTGCGAGTAATGGAGCTTAAGAGGCGGGTGTGGTCAGGGGAAAAGACAGCCAAAGAAAGCTCTACCAAAACCAGCGCCATCCTTATTGTGGGCATACTCGAGGCTATTCCCCCTAAGTGGCAGCATTAGAGGCTTCACATTGGTAGGGGGTGGGAGGGAGGAGAGGAGAAAGACTTGTATCTAGAATATATAAAATAACTCCTACAGTCTCAACAACAAAAAGACAACCCAATTAAAAAATGGGCGAAAGACTTAAATAGACATTTTTCCAAAGAAGAGAAATAAATGGTCAATACGTACATAAAAGATGTTCAACATCCTTAGTCATGTTAAATAAGCCACTGTTTTAGGCTAAGCTACTGCATTAGGCATAGTGCAGTAATGGAGTCACTCACACTAAAGTTCCATACCATCAAACTGAAACTGAGTTATTATCTGGCATTCCTAGAAATCAGGAGAGGGAGATGGCTGAATTTCTCAAGCAGGCCACTTTCAATCAGCACGATAACAAAGTTCCCTCCACCTTTAATCCTTACAACAAAATGTCACCTGAAGTGACCTGATGTTAACCAATGAGTTATTTTCCTATTGTTCTGTTTCCCTGTTCCCACCCTGTGCCTTACAAGGAAAGTTAAAGTGACCAATCTACTTCTTGTTCTTTGTTTATATTTCCTTCAGTCATTTTCTGTCTATAAAACCAAGCTCCTCTGGTCAGCTCACAGGAATGCATTCTATTTTACAGAATGAAGCGTTAGCCCATTCTAGAATTGTTAAATGAAGAAATTTAAATTTTAAAAAATTTGTTGTAATTTTGTCTTTTGATAGTCATTAGGGAAATGCAAATCAAAGACACAATAATATACCACTTTACATTCGTTAGTATTATTTATAATCAAAGAAACTGATTGGCTAGGATGCAGGGAAAGCAGAAGACTCAAAACGCTGCGGCCACTTCGAAAAACAGCTTGGCAGTTTTTTAAAACGTTGAACTTAAGGGTTACATCATGACCCAGAAATTTTACCCAAGAGAAACTAAATCATAAATTCATCCACACAAAAACTTTTCAAAAATGTTCATAGCAGCATTATTCATAATGAAACAGGTTAATGGTTATGCAGAAACAATACAAATGTCCATTAAGTGATAAATCAATAAACAAAACATGATACATCCAGAAAATGGACCAGCTGGATATAAAAAGGAATGAAGTACTGATACATACTACAACAGGGATGAACCTCAAAAACTTTATACTAAGTGAAAGAAGCCAAACACAAAAGACCGTACATCGTACAATTCCATTTATATGAAAAGTTTCAGAAGAGGCAAATCCACAGAAAGCAGATTTGTGGTTACCTAGAGCTAAGGGTAGGAATGGCAAGGGGCTGCTACTGGGTACAGTTTATTTTTGGGGTGATGAAAATGTCCTCAAATTAGATCGTGGTGATTGGCTGTACAACCCTGTGAACATACAGAAAATCAAGGAACTATACACAGTTGTGTATTGCTTGAGGGGGACACGTTCTGAGAAATGCATCACTAGGTAATTTCACTGTTGTGCAAACATCACAGAGTCTATTTACGCACAGACCCGGTATATCCTACTACCCCCAGGCTACAAACCTGTATAACATGTTACTGATACTACTGAATACTTTGGCAACTGTAATACAATGGTAAGCATGTGTGTATGTAAACATATCTAAATATGGAAATGGTACAGTAAAAATACAGTATTATAATCTTACGGTATCACCATGGTATATGTTGTGATCTGTCATTGCAATGTTGCTATGTGGCACATGACTACACTTTCATATTTTATGGTATGTGAGATATGTTCCAATAAAAGTTTTTAAAAAACTCTGCTCCAGGCCGGGTGGGGTGGCTCATGCCTGTAATCCCAGCACTTTGGGAGGCCGAGGCAGGTGGATCACCTGAGGTCAGGAGTTTGAGACCAGCCTGGCCACAATGGTGAAATCCCGTCTCTACTAAAAATACAAAAATTAGCTGGGCATGGTGGCAGGCACCTGAAATCCCAGCTATTCGAGAGGCTGAGGCAGGAGAATTGCTTTACCCGGGAGGTGGAGGCTGCAGTGAGCCGAGATTATGCCACTGCACTCCAGCCTGGGAAATAAGAGACTTTGTGTCAAAACAAAACGAAACAAAACAAAACAAAACAAAACACCAAAAACAACCCTGCTCCATCTCATTCCTAATGCTATCTAACTTTATTTCCTATGATTCACCAATATGAACCTTCTCATCCATTTCTCCACCCAGAGTCTAATAAAAACCCCTACACTTCATTTTATTTTATTTTTTATTTTAGGTTTGGGGATACATGTGAAGGTCTGTTACATACACATGTGTCATGGGGGTTTGTTGTACACATTATTTCACCACCCAGGTATTAAGCTCAGGACCCAATAGTTATCTTTTCTGAGCCTCTCCCTCCTCCCATCCTCCCACCTCAGGTAGACACCAGTGTCTGCTGTTTCTTTCTTTGTGTTCATAAGTTCTTATCATTTAGCTCCCACTTATAAGTGAGAACATGCAGTATTTGGTTTTCTGTTCCTGCATTAGTTTGCTAAGGATGATGGCCTCCAGTTCCATCCATGTTCCCCCAAGACATGATCTCATTCCTTTTCATGGCTGCATAATATTCTATGGTGTATGTGTACCACATTTTCTTTATAAAGTCTGTCATTGATGGGCACTTAGATTGACTCAGTATCTTTGCTATTGTGAACAGTGAGGCAATGAACATTCGCGTGCATGTGTCTTTATGGTGTGAAAGGAAAATACATCTTGGGGCCCCAAAATCACTAAGCTAAAGGGAAAAGTCAAGCCGGGAACTGCTTGGGCAAACTGCCTCTCATTCTATTCAAAGTCATCCCTCTGCTCACTGAGATAAATGCATATTTGATTGCCTCCTTTGGTGAGGCTAATCAGAAACTCAAAAAGAACACAACCACTAGTCTCTTATCTACCTATGACGTGGAAGCCCCCACCCCACTTTGAGTTGTCCCACCTTTCTGGATCAAACCAATGTTCATCTTACATATACTGATTGATGTCTCATGTCTCCGTAAAATGTATAAAACCAAGCTGCGCTCGGACCACCTTGGGCACATGTTGTCAGGACCTCCTGAGGCTGTGTCACAGGCATGCATCCTCAACTTCGGCAAAATCAACTTCCTAAATTGACTGAGACCTGTCAACTTTGGGGTTCACAATTTTTAGGCTTCACACTGATAAAATGCTTTATATTCCTCTGCATATATACCCAGTAATGGGATTGCTGGGTCAAATGGTATTTCTGCTTTTAGCTCTTTGAAAAATCACCATACTGCTTTCCACAACGGTTGAACTCCCTCCAATAGCATATAAGGGTTCCCTTTTCTCTGTAACCTGGCCAGCACTGTTATTTTTTTGTTGTTGTTTTTTAATTATCGCCATTGACTGGTGTGAGATGGTATCTCATTGTGGTTTTGATTTGCATTTCTCTAATGATCAGTGATACTGAGCTTTTTTTCATATGCTTGTTGGCCTCATGTATGTCTTCTTTTAAGAAGTGTCTGTTCATGTCCTTTGCACACCTCCCTTTTTTTTCTTTTTTGAGACAAAGTCTCGCTCTGTTGCCCAGGATGGAGTGCAGTGGCATGATCTCAGCTCACTGCAACCTGCGCCCCCTGGGTTCAAGCGATTCTTCTGCCTCAGCCTCCTGAGTAGCTGCGATTACAGGCATGTGCCACCACGCCCGGCTAATTTTTGTAGTTTTAGTAGAGACAGGGTTTCATCATGTTGGTCAGGCTGGTCTCGAACTCCTGACCTCAAGTGATCCACCCACCTCAGCCTCCCAAAGTGCTGGGATTACAGGCATGTGCCACCATGCCTAGCCATTTGCCTACTTTTTAATGGGGCTGTTTTTCTCTTCTAAATAAGTTCCTTATAGATCCTGGATATGAGACCTTTGTCACATGCATAGTTTGCAAATATTTTCTTCCATTCTGTAGGTTGTGTGTTTATTCTGTTGACAGATTCTTTTGCAGTGCAGAAGCTCTGAAGTTTAATTAGATCCAATTTGTCAAGTTTTGTTTTTGTTGCAATTGCTTTTGATGTCTGTCATGAAATCTCTGCCAGAATGGTATTATCTAGGTTGTCTTCCAGGGTTTTTATAGTTTTGGGTTTTACATTTAAGTCTCTTTAATCCATCTTGACTTGACTTTTGTACATGATGTAAGGAAGAGGTCCAGCTTCAATCATCTGCATATGGCTAGTCAGTTGTCCCAGCACCATTTATTAAATAGGGAGTCTTTTCCTCATTGCTTGTTTTTGTCAGCTTTGTGGAAGATCAGACTGTCTGTCATAGATGTGTGGCCTTATTTCTGGGCTCTTTATTTTGTTCCATTGGTCTATGTGCCTGTTTTTGTACCAGTACCACGCTGTTTTGGGAGTATAGCCTTGTAGTATAGTTGGGTAACATGATTCTTCCAGCTTTGTTCCTTTTGCTTAGGATTGCCTTGGCTATCCGGGCTCTTTTTTGGTTCCATATAAATGTTAAAATAATTTTTTCTAGTTCTGTGAGGAATGTTGTTGGTAGTTTGCTATGAACAGCATTCAATCTGTAATTTGCTTTGGGTAGTACAACCTTTTTAATGATATTGATTCTTCCTATTCATGAGCATGGGATATTTTTCCATTTGTTTGTATCTTCTCTGATTTCTTTGAGCAGTGTTTTATAATTCTCATGTAGAGCTCTTTCACCTCCCTGGTAAAGTGTATTCCTAGAGGTGTGTGTGTCAACTGTGAAAGGGACTGACTTTCTGCTTTGGCTCTCAGTTTGGTTGTTGTTTGTATATAGGAATGCTAGTGATTTTTGTATACTGATTTTGTATCCTGCAACTTTGCTTAAGTTATTTACTAGTTGAAGGAGCTTTTGGGCCAAGGCTGTGGTTTTCTCTAGATATAGAATCCTGTCGTCTGCAAAGAGAGATGGTTTGACTTTCTCTCTTCCTATTTAGATGCGCTTTATTTTTCTTGCCTGAATGCTGTGGCTAGGACTTCAATACTATGTTGAAGAGAAGTAGTGAGGGCATCCTTGTCTTCTGCTGGTTTTCAAGAGGAATGCTTCCAGCTTTTGCCCATTCGGTATAATGTTGGCTGTGGGTTTGTCATAGACGGCTCTTATTATGTTCAGGTATGTTCCTTTAATATCTAGTTTATCGAGAGTTTTTAACATGAAAGAATGCTGAATTATATCAAAAGTCTTTTCTCCATCTATTGAGACAATCATGTTTATATGATGAATCACACTGATTGATTTTGTATGCTGAAGCAAACTTGCATCCCAGTAGTGAAGCCTACTTCATAGTGGATTAAATTTCTGATGTGCTGCTGGATTCAGTTTGCAAGTATTTTGTTGAGGATTTCTGCATCAATGTTCATCAAGGTTACTGGCCTGATATTTTCTTTTTTTGTTGTGTCTCTCCCAGGTTTTGGTATCAAGATGATGCTGGCCTCACAGAATGAGTTGAGGATAAGTCCCCCCTCCACAATTTTTTGGAACAGTTACTATTAGAATGGTACCAACTCTTCATTGTACATCTGGTAGAATTCCGCTATGAATCCATCAGGTCCTGGGCTGCTTTGGTTGGTAGGCTATTTATTACTTATTCAGTTTTGGAGTTTGTTATTAGTCTGTTCAGAGAATCAATGTTTTCCTGGCTCAGTCTTCAGAGGGTGTATGTTTCCAGCAATTTAGAGGTGTTCGTAGTAGTTTCTGATGGTTGTTTATGTCTGTGGGGTCAGTAGTAACATTCCCTTTGTCATTTCTAATTGTGTTTATTTGATCTTCTCTCTTTTCTTCTTAATTAGTCTAGCTAGTGGCCTATCTTACCAATTTTTTCAAAAAACCAACTCCTGGACGTGCTGATATTTTGAATGTTTTTTTGTGTCTCAGCTTCCTTCAGTTCAGCTCTGATTTTTGTTATTTCTCATCTTCTGCTAGCTTTGGGGCTGATTTGTTCTTCTCTAATTCTTTCCATTGTGAAGTTAGGTTGTTAATTTGAAATCTTTCTAACTTTTTGATGTGGGCATTTAGTGCTATGATTTTCCCTCTGAACACTGCCTTACTTGTGTCCTACAGATTCTGGTATGTTCTATCTTTGTTCTCATTATTTTCAAAAAAACTTTATGATGTCTGTCTTAAATTCATTATTTACCCAAAAGTTATTCAGGAACATGTTGTTTAGTTTCCCTGTAATTATATGATTTTGAATGATTTTCATTGTGTTGACTTCTATATTATGCTGTGGTCTGAGAGTGTGTCTGGTACGCTTTCAGTTGTTTTACATTTGTTGAAGAATGTTTTATGTCCAATTATGTGGTTGGTTTTAGAGTATGTGCCATGTGAAGACAAGAAGAATGTATATTGTCTATACCTCATTTTAATTCTCTGATTCTTCTTACATTGTTGTTCTTACCTGGAATATTCTCCCTAAGGTACAGTCAGGTCACATATTCATTCTGAAGGTTTTTCTGACCAAGTCAATCCTCAGTGACCTACCTCATTTTCCTCTAGATTCCATACCACTTATAACTGGTAACACTATATCCTCAAATGTCTACATAAAGCAATTCCACCTTATTTCCCATCAACTTCTAGTCATACTGAAAACCATGGAACTGTATACAGTTGTGCATCGCTACCAAGCCAAAAACTAAGATCTTTATATCACCTTCTGAGAAGTCAGAAGAGGAATAACAGCCACATCACCAAAGAGAACAGTTTTAGCCAGCATAAGGAAGTCCCCTTTGCTTTAACCTTCACAAGAAAAATAACTTTGTAAAGACCAATAGTTTTTTGTTTTTTGTTTCTGCTTTCCTCAGCCTTTTTCTGTCTATAAAACTAGCCTCTTCTGTTTTATAGAATGAAGTGCTGCCTGATTCTTGAATGGCAAATGAAAGTCAATTAAGATCTTTAAACTAAATTTGTAGTAATTTTGTCTTTGACAGCCACAACCTATAATTCTTGCCTTAATCTCTTTTTATCTCCTCAAAGACAAACTTATTGTTCCAAATTACAAAGACCAAACCTAATTTTGGGAACTCAGCCAGGGCCTTAGGACAAAAGGGAAAAAGTGTACAAACAAGGAATTTTGTAGGATAAGTAACATCAAGAGTAAATGAAAAGTATGCTCCTTCCCTCATCAACTGCTGCCAACTCACTGGCTTGACAGGATAGAACCTCAACTACATCTTTATAGCATAGCATCTTGAACACAGATGGCACCAAATGTCCGTTAATAACAAATGCCTTGAAGGAAACTTCTTACGATGTATTCAGTAGTCCTCAAATCTTAACAAATATTAAAGTCTTAAAGCAGGAAATGGAGATGAGGGAAAGGAAAAGTAAAATGACAGGGCATGCATTCACTTCTCAACAGAATATTAGAAGTGCATGTTCTTACTGTGTTTTTTCAAGGTGACCTCTTAAAGCTGCCCTCTTATCTGTAAACACAGTACTTAATGACACTTCACTTCTGTCAGAGAAAAAATGTGCACCATTACAAGAAGCAAGAATTTAAATATGAAAGCCCACCTCCTCCTAAAAGGGGTACCAAAATTCAAATTCCTATGCTTCTACAGGCAGCCAGGAGGAAATCAACACAATGAATCTTGGAAGTGAAGTATGCGAGGTGGGATAAGAAGGAGCTCTGCTTTCAAAGGATAGAGGATTGGCAGGGACAGAAGACAAGTCTTTGTAGTTGAACTTCTGAGAGCAACAAAGACAGTAGGTCAACACAGCATAAAAGCCAGATAGCACAGATCAGCTGAAACCTGAGCTAGATCCTGACTGTAGGAGCCTAGGATCAATGAATTCAAGAATTTCTCTTTCTGGTACTCTGCACAGGCAAATTTAATCCCACAAATTCCTTTCCCTGGCTCTGAAATAATATGAACATAGTACACTTCTCATTTGTTTAGCTTCAGAAATGTATTTTTTTCCTCTTCCTATTTATTCACACTTATCTGGTAACTTGTCTTAGGTTATTTAGAGGCCAAGATACATATATATATATCTATGTATCTTGGTCTCTTCATTAATTCCTTTTTATTCATAAAGACTCCTTTAAATTATACCTTTTTTTCCCCAGTCATTTATTGAATATTCAGTGGTTTAGACTAAGGGATTTAGAAAAGTATTTACAGTGAGTAATTCTTGGCTTCAATATGCAGAAAATTAAAGTGCCAAGAGAAAATAAACACCTAGAAGAGAATGTTTTCCAGAGTTTACATATGGTTATTTTGTCATCTGCTTCCTTCTTTGAACTCATATATACAAATGCTAATACCCCCACTCTAAATGTTCAACAGGGCATTTTTATTCTGCTTTTTGCAGAATGCTGATCAACATCAAGATTTTTTCCAGTCACGTATAATGAAGACAGCATTTGATTACCATTCTGAATGACTTCAACATATCAGGACAACTTCTCCCAGAGAACACTTTGTTCAATAATACAAAGAAGCACCACCATTATTAAGAGTCAGAAAGGGCCGGGCGCGGTGGCTCACACCTGTAATCCCAGCACTTTGGGAGGCTGAGACGGGAGGATCAGGAGGTCAGGAGATTGAGACCATCCTGGCTAACACGGTGAAATCCCATCTCTACTAAAAATACAAAAAAAAAATTAGCCAGGCGTGGTGGTGGTGGGCGCCTGTAGTCCCAGCTACACGGGAAGCTGAGGCAGGAGAATGGCGTGAACCCAGGGGGCGGAGCTTGCAGTTAGTCGAGATCACGCCACTGCACTCCAGCCTGGGCGACAGAGCGAGACTCCATCTCAAAAGAAAAAAAAAAAGAAAAAGAAAAAAAAAGAGTCAGAAAGCACTGAACCAGAGAAAGTAGTTACATACAAATTTTGTCATTTGATAGAATCAACCAAATATATAAACAAGAATCCTGACATCTTAAAGATAAAGAAATCAGTAAACAAATAAAAGAAGTACCAAAGCACCACTCATGATCATACTATTCTCTCTGTCCATTATTATACAACCAGTCAATGATTTTAAATAGCTATCAAACTGGTAAATGCAAGGTTTTTGACTGTCTCCAATAAGAAAGACTGATAACTTAAAAAATATCTGCAGTAAGGGCAGGCTGACAATGCCTGACATATACAAGGAACACAAAAAATGATTGCTAGACAAATTAAAGGGCCTTCATGGGATGAAGAGAACGTAAATCATTCTTATGAAAAAATGTATTTTTTAAAGACTTTGAAAAAATGATATTCACATGTATACTCTTCTATTTTATCTTTTAAAATATGATTTATGTCCACAAATATTAACTGTGGATTGAATCTGCATAAAAGAGCTTAAAATCCTCATTTACCTCTTCAAATTTCTCTAGTTCACCAATTCACTATAACTTAAGAAAAGTAAATAAGAGTGCTAAATTAAAAATTCACTCTTGGCCAGGCGTGGTGGCTCACGCCTGTAATCCCAGCACTTCAGGAGGCTGACGTGGGCGGAGTACAAGGTTAAGAGATCGAGAACATCCTGGCCAACACAGAGAAACCCCGTCTCTACTAAAAACACAAAAATTAGCTGGGCGTTGTGGCACACGCCTACAGTCCCAGCTACTTGGGAGGTTGAGGCAGGAGAATCGCTTAAATCCGGGAGGCAGAGGTTGCAGTGAGCTGAGATCACACCACTGCACTCCAGTCTGGCCACAGAGTGAGACTCCGTCTCAAAAAAATTAAAAAATTTAAAAAACCCAAAAATTCACTCTTACCTGTCACAGTGTAAGATGGCTGGTAATACCGGAAATCAGACTGGTTTGAATTGTCTATGTAAGTTTTTCAAGGATTTTTATTGACAATTTCAGGTGCTGCTCATAGTCTTCTGTCCACAAAACTATTATTAAATTTCAGACCCTCAGAGGAAAAATATTAAACAGCAATGTGCCCCTCAAGATGGGAAGCAAAACTTACTTCAAGTTGAAAAAGTTCTCCAGCTCCCTCAGAGTCATTGGATGTGATTATTGGAGTATGAATATGTACAAAGCCACTGTCCTGAAAAAGAAAACCACAGTTTTCAAGATATTTGCATATTCAACAATTCCAAGAACACACATCCTCTTATAGTATTAAAATGGCACAGTAAGCAAATGCTGTATCAAATCCCTCCCTAATCCCCCAAATACTAAGAATACTGAAAATCAGTTGAGTGTTTTAACTACACACAGGGGCACAAATAATTGTATTCAGGAACACACTTAGACATTAACCAGTCCAACCTCTTCATTTCAAAGATAAAGAAGTTAAGGCCCAGACAGATTTAGTGACTTTCCACAAGTTACACAATTAGTCAGTGGATGAGCCAGGACTAGAACCTAGGTCTTCATGCTCTCTCTTTAGTACTATATTTTCTTCCCTTTTCTATAACATTTTTGTGGTGATTTAACAAACAGGTACACACACTCTAGGCTAGTGCATAATGATGTTACCCACGTTGCTAGGGGAATACAAAGCAATCAGTATAAACTTATCTTGAAATATGACCTCAATTGTAATGAACGAACAAAAAAGGAGAAAAAGTAGACAAATAGAGACTGAATAAACAAACAGCAAAAAAGGGCAGAAATGATCTTTAGGAAGTCTCTGTCAGTAAACTGATGGGCCAATGGACTCCACATGGCACAAGCAGTGTACTTCCTTCGCCTGAAGGAATATTCTGAGCAGCAGCAATCCATCCACTACTGAGGTCCCCAATTGCAGCCCTTCCGAACAAAAATCTGAGACTATTTCCATTAGTGAACCACAAAAGCTGTTGCTAGTCAGACTGATACAATCCAGCAACTTCAAGGTTATGCTTCTTTCATTTTGATTATGGGTGTAAGCAAAAGGTTACACACAGTGTAGATGTTTGCAGTGTAGGACTGCAGGTAATAAAAAGTGAATTTATAATAGAAAGGTAGGAAAATATATGCTTAATGCAAAATGTTGGCCTTGGAATCAATACAACAAATTCTTATATGCATATCTCTGCCAAGTTTGGTGGAGTATAGATTGTCTCTATGCATTACTAGGGATGTCCCAAATACGACCCTTCTCAAATTCAAGTATTCTGGCTATAATACAAAGTATTCAGTTAACAACTTGCCTTATGATGTGGACTGATTAAATATTCAAGCTCTAAATTAGCAGTCTCAGAAAGTTATTAAAATATACATTTAATCTGACAGCAACATGCCTAGAGGTGCTGCACAGAGCACATTACAGAAAACCAATAAAATCTGATCAATAACATTACTGCATAAAATTTTTATCTCCTAGGAACCAAGAATCACGGACATGAAACATTTATTCCACATGAATGTAGGCAACTATGAACATGAGTGCAGTAAACAAAGAAAGGAAGTGAAAAATCCAAAGGAAACGAGGGTGGGGAAGGGGAGGTGGAGAGGGAGGAGAAAATTTAACGGCTAAATATGATTGCCCAAGTTAGAACTGGTCAAATGCCACAAGAAACAGCAGTGTAAATCTTATGAAAATAACTGTATCGGATTTTTAAAAAATCACACACCTAGTGGGAATTACTTTTAATACTTAACTAATGCTAAACATTACAAAAGGGCCCAGCAGCTTTCGCTGCTTTAAAACTGCAAGGCTTATCAAAGTTCCTAACATTACCAAACGCTAATAAAGGAGAGAGTACAAAGGAAGAATAATACAGCCGTGCAAACAAAGTCCAAAAAAGTGAAAGTGGGTAGGGGAGTAAAAAGAAAAAAGGAAAGTAAATAGCAAGAAGTGGTTAAGTATTGTCACTATGTGCCTCAAATAGGTTTCCAGTGTCACTTACTTATACTGTCTCACAGCAAACGGGTTCCTAAGTAGAGTACATGAGGGCCAGAGAAGGGGCCAAAAATAAAAGCAAACACTTTCACCCAATTTTTCAGATTCCACCCATCACCTCCAAGTACATAAATATTTTAACACACATTCTAAAACCAAATATTTTATAAGACTCTGAGTATCCCAAAATTATAAAGTTCATACATTACGGCCCATATACACCACTAAGAGAAGACTAATAGACTATCTTTTTCTTTCACATGTAACTGAAATAACTAGCATTTAATCAGAATCAACAAAAAAGGAAACGTGAAAGGAATTGTTAGCCACAGGCAGGCCACAGACAACACAAACGGACAGCAAGAAGAGATTTAAAAAATGCATAAAGAGGCCAGGCGCAGTGTCTCAAGTCCTGTAATCCCAGCACTTTGGGAGGCTGAGATGGGCGAATCACCTGAGGTCAGGAGTTTGAGACCAGCCTGACCAATGTGGTGAAACCTGGTCTCTACTAAAAAATACAAAAATTAGCCCGGTATGGTGGTACACACCTATAGTCCCAGATACTCGGGAGGCTGAGGCAGAGGTTGCAGTGAGCCGAGATCACGCCACTGTGCTCTAGCCTGGGTGACACAGCAAGACTGTCTCAACCAACCAACCAACAAACAAAAAACATAAAAAGCAGTCACAGGAACTCAAAGGCATAGCAATCTGGAGACCTTCTACACAAAGGTAAAGAATACTCCACATTGGCTGGGCACAGTGGTTCACATCTGGACCTAGCACTTTGGTTGGTCCAGGCAGGACTGCTTGGGCCTAGGAGTTCAAGACCAGCTTAGGCAACAGAGTGAGATCCCGTCTCTACAAAAAATACACTTTAAAAAACTAGACAGGCACAGTGGTGCCTGCCTGTAGTCTCAGTTACTTGGGAGGCTGAGGTAGGAGGACCGCTTGGGCCTGGGGGATTAAGATGGTAGTAAGCCATGATTGCACCACTGCACTCCAGCCCCGGCAACAGTATGAGACCTCATCTCAAAACAACAACAACAATAATAACAAAAATACTTCACATAGTCAGTGGCAGGCTTTGAAAATGCTGCCATATAGAGGAGAACAATCCCTGATACTCACAGGAAGAACCTCGACTAATTGAGAAAGAAAGAGCGGAATCTTTTTTACTGGCTCACTGAGGAAGACAGGAAAGTAAGTAATCCATTTTAGGAACACTTTCATTGGAATTTAGAAAAAATTGGTGCCTAAAGAGAAAATTCCTCAGTTATTTCAGAAACTTGGCTTTTCTGAATGACTCATTCCTTGAGGATTCTCAATAGCCAAGTTTTAGTACAAAACAAGTCTGTCAGTTTTATGAGCAAACAAGGTTATACAAAAAATATTTTTCATACTCAAACCAAGAAATAACCTTAGATCCTTAAAGTATCTTACAAGTACGTGTTCAAGTTTTTCCTAACCATTTCTCCCCACATTTCTATAATTAGATTAACAAACTGAAACTTTACAAAAATTTATTTGGAGGCTTAACCATCTTTTTCGCAAACCCAAAGTAACAGATCAAAGAAACACTACAAAATACTAGGTAACATATAACCGTTACTTAATACGCCTCATAGTACTCCAGAAAGGTTTCTTTTTTTTGTTTGTTTGTTTGTTTGTTTTTTTTTTTGAGACGGAGTCTCGCTCTGTCGCCCAGGCTGGAGTACAGTGGCCGGATCTCAGCTCACTGCAAGCTCCGCCTCCCGGGTTTATGCCATTCTCCTGCCTCAGCCTCCCGAATAGCTGGGACTACAGGCGCCCGCCACCTCGCCCGGCTAGTTTTTTGTATTTTTTAGTAGAGACGGGGTTTCACCGTGTTAGCCAGGATGGTCTCGATCTCCTGACCTCGTGATCCGCCCGTCTCAGCCTCCCAAAGTGCTGGGATTACAGGCTTGAGCCACCGCGCCTGGCCAGAAAGGCTTCTTTAAACAACTGAATCCTAAGTATCACACACAAAGGTAGGTAACAGAATTATATTCTCCAGGTCTTTACAATTACTAAGTGAATTTATTACTACTCAAAAAGTATCTATTTTTGTAACTACTCTACCACGAATGGTACTAAAATTCAAGTTATTTCCAACCACTTGAATTTTTTTTTTTTGAGACAGAGTCTCACTCTGTCGCCAGGCTGGAGTACAGTGGCACATTCTTGGTTCACTGCAACCTCCACCTCCCGGGTTCAAGCGATTCTCCTGCCTCAACCTTATGAGTAGCTGGGACTACAGGTGCACACCACCATGCCCAGCTAAGTTTTGTATTTTTAGTAGAGGTGGGGTTTCACCATGTTGGCCAGGATAGTCTCGATCTCTTGACCTCGTGATCTACCTGCCTCAGCCGCCCAAAGTGCTGAGATTTCAGGTGTGAGCCACAGCTCTCAGTCATGAATGTTTTTCAAATTTTACTTTTAATAATTTTTAGTCAGGTGCGGTGCCTCACCTGAGGCACACACACACATTTATTATTATTACTATTATTATTATTGAGATGGAATCTCGCTCTATTGCCCAGGCTGGAGTGCAGTGGCGCAGTCTTTACTCACTGCAACCTCCGCCTCCCGGGTTCAAGCAATTCTTCTACCTCAGCCTCCCGAGTAGCTGGAACTACAGGTGTATGCCGCCATACCCAGCTAATTTTTTTGCATTTTAGTAAAGACGGGAGTTTCACTGTGTTGCCAAGGCTGGTCTCAAAATCCTGAACTCAGGCAATCAGCCCACCTCGGCCTCCCAAAGTGCCAGGATTACAGGCATGAGTTACCGCGCCCAGTAATAATAATAATTTTTTAAAGACAGGATCTCACTCTCCTGCCCAGGCTGGAGTTCAGTGGCATGAACACGGATCACTGCAGCCTCCACCTCCTGGGCTCAAGTGATCCCCCTGCCTCAGCCTCCTGAGTAGTTGGGACTATAGGCACATGCCACCATGCCTGGTTAATTATTTTTACTAGAGACCAAGTCTGACTATGTTGCCTAGGCTGGCCTCTAACTCCTGGGCACAACAGATCCTCCTGCCTCAGCCTCCCAAAGTGCTGGGATTACAGATGTGAACCATTGTACCCTGGCTACTTTATTTTTTTATTTCAAAAACTTTTTTAGCTTGTCTTATTTTTTAATTGTTTACATATCTCTAAAAGCTTCAAGTAATAAATATATATTTAGTCTACTTGTCAATATCACCACCTAGTGGCCAAAAGCCTACAAAACCTTCAGAACTAAAGTAGGTCTACTTTATCAGCTGTTGAACTCATGTGGTTAAAAAACAAAAAGGTATTTTTATGATTGTGTGGTTCAAGCACTACTGAAAATCCACATGGAAACTGCATAGCAAAGTTTCTGACAGCATGTGTAACTGGACGCTTACAAACTATAATGGGATGACACTGCATAATTTGATTTATTTTCCTTTGTTTTATCAAAAGCATATGCCTAAAAGCCATAATGTTCTTTAGCTCTTTCACCAAAAGTTAATCTGAAGAAGCTTTTTCAAGGGGCAAGAACTTTCTTGGCAAGCTATAGCAAGACTGGGGCTACGTGAATCTGGATACAGCCCAAGGGAAGGCTATATCCACTATTACACAACCTCTGCAAATTAGCTAGATCTGGAGAAGTACCACAGGAACCCTCCAAAACCACGTGGAATAACAATAAACTTTATCTGCTGGATCACTCCTTGCCTTTGGGGCCCTCCCATCCACAGGGAGAAAAGGTCCCTTCACATTAGCAACTTGTCAACCACATTAAACTGTGGCTTTCCCAGGTAGGGGGAAATGGTTGAGAAGCAAAGCTAAAAGAGACAAAATGTCTTTACTCATTAGATAGACCTACTTGATCAACACCAGTAACTCTTTAAAATTAATGCTTACTTTATACAAAATATAAATCTATGACCAAGATGGAGAAACAGGAAACCACCAAAAACACAGTAAAACAACAACAACAAAAACAGTAACAATAAAAAGCAAACCCCATGAAACAATAGTTTTCAAGATAACAGATAGCAGGCAACAAAAGCCATCTCTCTCTGAGATGGGAAACAAACATGGTAAACCCCTACCAGTAGACCAGCTTACTACCTTGAGGTCTTCCAGGCCACAGTACAGGGAAGGGTAAAAAGTAGGGTAGAGCCCAGTAGACTCCCTGAGTTGAAGAGACACAACTCAAGACTCTGGAGAGACCCAAGTGGTTAGAGTTCATACGCTAGAATATCAGAGAGGAAAGAGCTGCAGAGGGCACCCTGGAGTATTAGGTAGATCAGTACATTTGTGTGAGGAAACTATCCAATGCTAGGGAAAGAACCATCTAAAAAGATTAGAGAAAACAGTGCCCAGTGCTCACATGCTGGCTGGAAAAAGTACCTGTTCCACAAACTAGAAAAACTCATCATTCCCAAGGCCTTAGGTCAGGACTTAAGGAAGGCTTTGCCTCAGTGAGGAATAAACAGTACTAGACTGAGCACTGCTACAGACATGCTTAACAAATCACATCAGCAAGACCTCAAAGGATCAAAGAGATACCAGTATCTGTGTGCAAACTCACAGCACCCAACAAGGTAAAATTCACAATGTCTGGCACCCAAAGCTAAGTCATGAAGAGTCAAGAAACCATAACCCAGAATGAAGAGACCAATCAAAACTAACCCATAACTAACAGACATGTTAACATCAGGAGAAAAAGACACAACTGTTCTTAAATAGTTATTAAAACTATAGTCCATGTTTGAAATGTTAACTAGACATAAAAGACGTAAAAATCAGCCTAGGCCAGGCGCAGTGGCTCATGCCTGTAATGAGCACTTTGGGAGGCCAAGGCAGGAAGATCGCTTGAGGCTAGGAGTTGGAGACCAGCCTGGGCAACATAATGAGACCTTGTCTTTATTTATAACAAACAAACGAACAGCCGAAACGAAACATCCAGATATGAAATCTAAATTAAAAGCCCCAGAAATAATAACTACATAGGTAAATATATAAGATTTTATTTAAATCTCTTTAAAATATAATTGATTGCTTGAATAATAATGATGAATCACAGGATTTATAACATAAAAGTAAAATGCACAGCAAAAAATAACATAGAGGGGGAAGAAATATAAGTATGTATTATAAGGTTACTACACTACACACTATACTATAAGGTGGCAAAACATCAACTGAAGTCAAAGATGTATACTATAAACCCTAAAGCAGTCACTAAAATAACAAAACAGAGTTATAGTTAAGAGGACAACAAAGAAGGTAAGAAATAAGGAATAATGCAAAAGGCGGTAAAAAAAAAAGAGAAAAAAGAGAACAAAGAACAGATAGGACAATTAGAAATAAAAACAGCAAGGTGACTCAAACAAAACCATGTCAATATTCACATTAAATGTATATGATCTAAACACCCAAATTAAGAGAGTGAGATGGATTATCAGACTGGGTATAAAAAGCAAGATCTAACCATATGCTGCCAACAAGAAATGCACTTTAAAATATAAAGATACAAATACATTTGACCCTTCAACAAGATAGATTTAAACTGCATGAGTCTACTTATACCTGGATTTCTCTCAATAAATATACTGGAAAATGTTTTGGAGATTTGTAGCAATGTGAAAAAGTTTGCAGATGAATAGCATAGCCTAGAAATATTTTTTAAATTAAGAAAAAAGTATGCCATGGATGCATAAAATATATGTAGATATTAGTATATGTTATTTACTACCATAAATACACACAAATATATTACAGTAAGTTAAAATTTATCCAAACTTACACAAACACAGACCATACAGGGCACCATTTGCAGTAGAGAGAAAGGTAAGCAAATGTAAAAGTGCAGTATTAAATCATAAATGCATAAAAGTAGTTATATACAGTATGTACAATAATTTCATAGCTACTATAGTGAGCTCAAGTGTTACAAGTACTCATTTAAAACACCCGGGGATGCTAATCATCTCACGAGCAGTTCATCTCTCAGTAAATTATGTGTCGCAGTAAAAAGCAATCTCTTGTAGTTCTCGCATTATTTTTCATCAGTTTCAGCGCAATACTGTAAATCTTAATTAAAACCATGGGACCCACACAAAGTACTACGAGTGAGGCTAGAAGTAGTCCCAAGAAGCAGAGAAAAGTCACGACATTAAACGTAAAAGTTTAATTTCTTAATATGTACTGCAGATTGAGGTCTGCAGCTGCTTGCCATTTCAAGACAAATCCAGCATAAAGACCACTTATGAAATTTTTTCTTAAGAAAAAATAAGGAAATCGTGAAACTGTTGCTACAGCTATGCCAGCAAGTGAGAAAACCTTGCACCTTTTGTGAAATACAAAATATGTGTTACTCAACTATTTACATTATCAGTTAAGACTTCCAGTCAACAGTAAGCTATTAGTCATGTTTTGGGGAGGCAAAATTTATACTTGGATTTTTTTTTTTTTTTTTTTTTTGAGACAGAGTCAAGCTCTTGTCACCTAGGCTGGAGTGCAGTGGTGCGATCTCAGCTCACTGCAACCTCTGACTCCCAGGTTCAAGCAATTCTCTTGCCTCAGCCTCCTGAGTAGCTGGGATTACAGGCACCCGCCACCATGCCTGGCCGTTTTGTACTTTTAGTAGAGATGGGGTTTCATCATGTTGGTTAGGCTAGTCTCAAACTCCTGACCTCAAGCGATCTGCCCGCCTTGGCCTCCCAAAGTGCTGGGATTACAGGCGTGAGCCACCGCACCCGACCTAAGATTGGATTTCTGACTACACAAAGAGTTGGTGCCCCTAACCTCCATGTTGTTCAAGGGTTAACCATGGTTTAAAAGGATGAAAAAATATATATATGCTAACACTCATCAAAGGGAAGTTCTAGTGGTTATAATATCAAAGTAGATTTGAAAGCAAAGATATTAATAGAGATTTTTAAAAAAAGCTTGGTAAAACTGATATACCTCTAACCGGGCTAATCAGAAAACAGGCCACAAGTTATCAACAGGAATGAGACAACATCATCACAGATGCTACAGATATTAAAATAATAAGGGGATACCTATAGCTTTATGGCAGTAAGTTTAAAAACTTAAATAAAATGGATCAATTCTTGAAAGACTACCAAAGTTCACTCAAGAAAAAATAGATAAGCTATAAAGTTGTGTAACTATTCAAGAAATAAATCACGTGCAGTGACATACACCTGTAGTCCCAGCTATTCGGGGTGTGAGGCAGGACTGCTTGAGGCCAGGAATTCAAGGCTGTAGGGCACCATGATTGCACCTGTGAATAGCCACTGCGCTCCAATCAGGACAACATAACAAGATCTGTCTCTAAATAAATAAATAAATAAATAAATAATTTTGTTGTTGTTTGAGATAGTCTCACTCTGTCATCCAGGCTGGAGTGCAAGTGGCATGATCTCGCCTCACGGCAACCTCTGACTCCTGGGCTCAAGTGATTCTCCTGCTGCAACCTCCCAACTAGCTGGGATTACAGGTACCCACCACCACGCCCAGCTAATTTTTGTATTTTTAGTACAGATGGGGTTTCAGGCTGCTCTTAAATTCCTGACCTCAAGTGATCAGCCCACCTCGGCCTCCCAAAGTGCTGGGATTACAGGTGTGAGTCACTGCACCTGGCCAATAAGTAATTTTAAAACAAAAAAAGGCAATAACAATTTTCTGGGCATGGTGGCACATGCTTGTAATCCCAGCTACTTGGGAGGCTGAGGGGAGAGGACTGCTTGAGCCCAGGAGTTCAAGACTAGCCAGGCAACACAGTAACTCCCATCTCAAGATAAAATTAAACAAAATAAAGTTAAAAAGAAATTGAAATTGTAGATAAAAACTGTACCCCCCACTGGGAAAAAAAAAAGACAAATTTGAAAGTACACACTGAGATGAATTCACTAGTGAATTCTCCACATTTAAGAAAGAAATAATCATAACTGTATGGATAACTGTGTAATTTTACTTTTAGAAAAGATAAAGGAAGAGAATAGCCCCAACTCACTGAATGAGGTCAACCTTACCCTGATACCAAAACCAGACAAAGACATTAGAAGAAAACAAAACTACAGAATATCCCTTTTGAGTGGTGAGGCAAAATTCTAATCGAAGTTATAGCAAATTGAATCCAACAAAATATTAAAAGAATACATCTGTAATATCATATACCTATATTATTAATAGATTAATGTAAGAATTTTTTTTTTGGAGATGGAGTCTCACTCTGTTGCCCAGGCTGGAGTGTAGTGGCACAATCTCGGCTCACTGCAACCTCCACCTCCCAGGTTCAAGTAATTCTCCTGCCTCAGCCTCCCTAGTAGCTGGGATTACAGGCACTCGCCACCATGTCCAGCTAATGTTTTGTATTTTTAGTAGAGACGGGGTTTCACCATATTGGCCGGGCTGGTCTCGAACTCCTGACCCCAGGTGATCCACCCACCTCGGCCTCCCAAAGTGCTGGGATTACAGGCATTAACCACTGTGCCCAGCCAATGTAAGACATCTATATTAGAATATATCTATATTCCTAGAAATGCTGGGTTAGTTTAACATTCAAAAATTAATCAATGTAATTCAGCATTACAAAACAAAAACCATAGGTCATCTCAAAAGATGCAGAAAAAACTGACAAAACCCAATACCCATTCCTGATAAAACTCAGCAAACAAGGAAGAGGAGGGAACTTTCTCAACCAAATTCAGAGCATCTATTAAAACCTATAGCTAACATCACACTTAGTGGTAAAGGGAACAAACTGCTGATACACATAACAACATGGATGAATCTCAATAATTATGCCAAGTGAAAAAAGACAAAAAACAGCATATGCTGAATGATTTCATTTACATAAAACTCTAGAAAAATGCAAGCTAATGCACAGGAACAGGAAGTGGATTGTGGTTGCATGGGGATGAAGGGAAATAAGGAGGGAGAGGAGGTATAACACAGGGTCAGGAGGGAACTTTTAGGATCTTACCTTAAAGAAAGAATGAATAGCAGCTGTGGCTTCACTGCGAATCCTCAGTATAGAACCCAGAACGTTAGTCCTACACCTAAAGTGAGGGTATTGTCTCAGGTACTCTAGAGGATGCCTCTCTTTATATTTGATGGGGAAAGCCTGCCAATAAATGAAAAAAACAAATTAGAAGCCAAAAGAGACACTGTTTAATTAAATCAGTTTCCAGGGTATTTCTTAAATAGTGCTTTAGAACCAAACTAAGATCCTCTCCTTATGTTTTAATATAACTAATTTTAATCCACATTATTTCCACCAGGTAAGTGGAATGGTAGGATGGAATCAGAGAGATGTAGGTTTGAATCTAGCTCTACCACTTATTAGCCAAGTAACAGAGCTAATATCACTGAAGCTCATCTGTTATTTATCAAGTTTGTATCCATTAGCTGTGAATCACTTCCTACAAATAGGTTATGATTAATTATGCAAAATTTCCACTGTTTGGCACACAGGAGTTCAAAATATTGTAGATATTAAACATGTACACACAAGGCTAATGCTCCATTTTAAAATTACCTATATGACTTGAAAGCCCATGATCATTCACAATCAATTGGTGCAATTTATTACTACTATCAACATGATACTTCCATCTAGCAGAGTAGTAAAGATTTACAAAAAGTTTGAAAGAAAATTATGGTTCCACATTGAGATATGTCTACCCTGCTCACATTCATGTCAAAAGATTAAGACAGACACATCCTTTCAGACAAAATCAAAGTTTTAATTAAAAGATAACAGAGAAGCTAAAAAAGAGCTCCACTGGCAGCCTGTTTCTTTCAGTCTCATCCATTCTTTTTAAGTCTTGTACACATACAAACTCTTACGTTGTATAGAAAAAAAGCACCATACTTACTAAAAGTGAAAATGTGACCATATCATAATTCTAGGGGTCAGAATTCCCTAATGTCGGAATATTTCAAAATGATACTGAATCGAAGGGCTTCAGGGAAGACGAAGCCATCAACACCAAAGAAGCCCAGGAAGAACAATTTAATACAGTAGTCCCCTACTTACCCACAGGGGATATGTTCCAAGACCCCCAGTGGATACCTAAAACCACAGATAGTATCAAACCGTATAAACATTATGTTTTTTCTTTGACAACAATGGCCAGGTAGTATATAAAGTACAGATAAGCTGGACAAAAGGATGATTCACATTCTAGGCAGGATAGAGCAAGATACCTCAAGATTCCATCACACAATGAGAATGGCATGAAATTTAAAACTTAAGAATTGTTTATTTCTGGAATTTTCCATGTAATATTCTGAGACCACCGTTCACTGTAAGCAACAAACTGTGAAAAGCAAAACCACAGACAAGGGTGAACTACTGTAGTGAAACACATGGCAAATTTTTAATAATCACAGATCCCTATAAAAAAACAAAAGAAAATGGTTACCTTCTATATTACGCTCTCAATTTCCAAATTATTCTACACTCTATTTTCAGAAATCTTAGAACCTGATTCCTGATTTTACATGTCAATCAGAATTTCTTGGAAATTAAGGATGACATTTTAACAAAAATTGCATTTTCTTCCTTTATTTCCTTACATTTCTTCCTATTATACTGAAAGAATTAACAATGAATTAAAATGATGCAATTTTCCTGTATTTCCTCACTTTTGTTCATTAAATGTTTGAAGACAGGTATAGCAAAAACACAGAGGATTCATATGGCTAGAATACAAATTTCAGCTGTGTCACATCAGCTCATAATGTTAAGTAAATCATTTCATCTGGCTGGGCCTCATTTTCTCCATTGTAAATTTAAAGAATTTGATTAATAATCTTTTATTCTCTCCAACCTCTTTATCAAGCTTATAAATATGAAGCTAACAGAAGAGTCTTACAAAAACAGGCATAAACATGTCTTAATGCCGAATTTCTTGCCTCTGGTTCAGCCTAAGCATTATAATACTATTGATCGGCATCACCCAACAGAACTTTCTGTGATAAATGGAAATGTTTTGTGCTATCCAATATAGTAGCCAGTAGCCACGTGCAACTACTGAGCACTTGAAATGTGGATAATGCCACTAAGGAACTGGATTTTTTTAATGAATTTCAACTGATTTAATAACAAACAGCCAAAGGTGGCTAGAGTCAACCATTATTGGATGATCGGTTCTAGATCATGCAAAAGTCATTCCTGGCTTTCCTAAGAACGAGCCCGCCCTGGTATATCATTGTGGCTGACTGGGCATGCTTGTAAAAGCAGCAAGTTTTAACTGTGACACACACCACAGAGATGCAAAAATTAACACTTACCTCTCACTAAGCTATCTACATAAATAATTTTTGCTACTGCCTCTTCAGGTTGTATGGCTTGTTTCAATTATCTGGTAAGTTGCAAATGAAATATATTCTAAGTTTCATCTTCCTAATAATCACACTTAAAACAGATTGCTGTCTTAATTAAAGCCTAAATAGCCTCCACAAAAGTGTCAGAAATCATACCTTGGCATCGCAATTTCCAATAACTTTAATTTTTTCTGCCTTCAGTTCCACATTTTGCCTTTTGGATGGACTTTTTATCAGCTGCCCTTGTATTTCCACCGAACTCCCAAAAGTTAATTCTCTACAGTAAGAAAAAACAAGATAAACAAGATATCATTATATACAACCTTCATTTTAATATCAACTATGCAATAAGAATATTAAAATACTTAATGACAAAAGCTTTTACCCTCAATTGGTTAAATAATCTTCAGAATCAATGGATAATCTGTTGTATAAATAGAGTATAAAATTATAAAAATGAATTCCATAAGCTTTAAAATGGGAACAAAGAGAGTTAAGAATTCGTATAATTCAGAATTAAGAGGCTGTACAATTGCCCTTATTAAAAAGTTAGTTGGCCAAAAACTTTCTAAAAGATTACAGAATACATGCGAAAACTGCAAATCAAAATAAAATTAGCCTGGAATTCTCTGTCCTATTTTTGCAACTAAAAAAAAATTTTTTTTTTTTTACTTAGTTGGCTGGTGATCTGAGCACATAAGGTGCTACTTTCTGGTTAATAAGACTAGGTTCGAGTTCAAGTTCACCCACAAATTAACGGTATGACAACTATGAAAAGTCATCTAAGTTCATTTAAGAATCATCTATTAAAAAAGGAGCTGGTAAATGATAGTACATCTGTTCTAATTCTTTTTTCTTTTCTTTAAAGAGACCAGGTCTCACTATGCTGCCAAGGCTGGTCTTGAACACCTGGGCTCAAGCAATCCTCCTGCCTTGGCCTCCCAAAGTGCTGGGATTAGAGGCATGAGCCACCATGCCCAGCCCATCTGTTCTAGTTCTAACATTTCATAATTGCAGTAAGTATGACAATAAGTGCCTTCCTAAAAAACTATTAAAATATTATAGCAACACAATAAATTTTATTAAAGTAAGTCAGGAGATTCTCCACCTGATTGTCCACTATTGCATTATGGGTGGGGAAATCTGGTATACTTTCATCAACCTGAGAGGGTAATTTGAGATGCTCTGACTTAAAATATGTACTACCTGACATATATAAATATAAATACTATCCTAAGGTTTCCTGGGAATATCTCAAAGAGTCATCCTCCAGAAACTCTAAAATCTAGGTCCCATTAGACCCATGTGGTTGCTACACTGATATAAACAATCAAAACAATTACAAAGTTTTTAAAAGGTTACCATTAATAATAGGGCCAGGTGTGGTGGCTCATGCCTGTAATCCCAGCACTTTGGAAGGCTGAGGCAGGCAGATCACTTGAGGTCAGGAATTCAAGACCACCCTGGCCAACATGGTAAAACTCTGTCTCTACTAAAAATACAAAAAATTAGCCCAGTGTGGTGACACACACCTGTAATCCCAACTACTCAGGAGACTGAGGCACCAGAATTGCTTGAACTCATGAGGCAGAGGTTGCAGTGAACCGAGATCATGCCACTATACTCCAGCCTGGGCGACAGAGTCAGACACTCTCCACAAAAAAAAAAAAAAAGTTACTATTACAACAATTTTTTTTTGTTCTGCCCAGTTGACCACATAGTCTCTGATCCATGAACCTATTCAATGTGTAAACAGCATTAACCCTAACAATCCTCAGAATAGCAAAGCACTCTTATTCTAACAAATTAGAATAATGTTCTCTTCCTCAGAGCTGATACCTAACATTAAAATGGTGTTAGTTTTTGGTTTTGGGGTTTTTTTTTTGGAGACAGGGCTCTATCACACAGGCTGCAATGCCGTGGCAAGATCTTGGCTCACCACAGCCTTGACCTCCAGGGCTCAAGACATGCTCTAGCCTCAGCCTCCCGAGTAGCTGAGATTATTGGTGCATACCACCATGCCCAACTCATTTTTATATTTTTGGTAGAGACACGGTTTTACTATGTTGCCTAGGCTGGTCTTGAACTCCTTGACTCAAGTGATTTGTCTGTCTCGGCCTCCCAAAGTGCTGGGATTACAGGCGTGAACCACCACACCTGACCTAGTGTTAGTTTTAAAACCTAACGAATGAGACCATAAAGTTTCTTCCATTTATTCAACAGGTAATAATTTGTCATATTGTCAGCACTATGCTAGAGGTCAAGAATACAAAAAAGAATGAGATGCCATTCCTAACCTCAGGAAATTAAGAGTCTAGCAGGAGGAGTCAAATAGGAATACAGTTGATTACCATCCAATGTGATACTTTTAACACAGATGTAGGCACGGGATGCTATGGGAGGACAAAAAAGGGGTACCTGACACAGTTATGGGATGGGAACATCAGATGATGCCTAACTAAGCAGGAACTATGAAAGACAAGAGGAGAAGAGGCTGTATTGGGCAGTGGCAGCAAGACATACAAATGCTATTAGGAAAGAGCAGAACAGCTTAGGGGAGCCGCAAATAATTAAGAAAGACTGAAGTGAAGCATAGGTTGGGGATATCAGCATGTGATGATGTCAAATAGAGGAGGAAAGGCCTGAGCTTGAAGGATCTTGATTCCAAATATTTGGACTTGATCCTCAAAGCTATGAAGGCAGATTTGTTTCAAAAGATTACTCAGGGTTCAATGTAAACACTGGTTTAGGGAAGTGAGAAGCACTAGAGGTGAAAAACAAAAATCAAAGAATTCTTTTAAAAAACAAAACTCACCTACTGTCAAGGCTTGAATCTGCAACAATCTGAAGGCTTTCCAAAGATGACCCATCATTTACATGCAGGAACAAGACTTCCTTCTGGGATCGGACAGAACGAATCCATCCCTAAGGAAGAGAAATATTTCTAATGTGAGAGTAAAACATTTTATGTTTTCATTACACATACACACACATAGACTAAATGAAAGAAAAACATGTACGCATAATCCTGCCTCAACAAATCGACTTTTAGTTCACCAATATGCATACTTAATTTTATATGTTCAATCACAATGGGATACACACTTTGGTATTCTATCTTTTGTTTTCGTAATAAAGCACAACATTTCGAACGCATGCCTAACATTCCTTCACATTGATGAGCCTAATTCATATAACCAATCTTCCCAATATTGGCAATTCCAGGTATTTCCTCCAAGACCCCTGCCCCCTGGCCCAACAATAAATAACAGGGCACATATCTTGGTGCCTTTCTCAGGATATGGGGTACGCCCTTCTTTCTGGTTTCATCTCACCATGCTGCCGAGAAGGCACCTCCTCTTTGGTGATTCTAAATCAACAGTAATTTCCAGGCTGGGTGCAGAAATCCCAGCACTTTGGGAGGCCGAGGAGGACGGATCACTTGAGGTAGGGAGTTCAAGACCAGCCTAGCCAACATGGTGAAACCCTGTCTCTACTGAAAATACAAAAATTAGCCAGGCGTGTTGGCGCTCGCTTGTAGTCCCAGTTACCGGGAGGCTGAGGCAGAAGAATCGCTTGAACTCGGGAGGTAGAGGTTGCAGTGAGCCAAGATCGCGCCACTGCACTCCAGCCTGGGTGTCAGAGCAAATCTCCATCTCAAAAAAAAAAAAAAAAAAAAAAACAAAAAACAAAAAACTAACTCCAAACGACCACTTTCTTTCACTTGTTAAAGTTAACATTCATTGAGCCCTTTGTAATGTGGTTCTATTCTAAGCTCTGTATAAATATTATGCTACTTAATCCTCAGAAGAACTTAATGAAGTGGTTATCATTTTAGAGCTGAAGAAACATTATTTAGAGATGTCAGGAAAACCTCTCTAAATATTCCAGGACATAGTCACCAATTAGTAGAGTTGGGATTCAAAAGGAAGTTCGTACTTCAAAGTTCATGTTCTTATCAATGAGCTTTTCTGGGACGGTATTATAATTCTGCCCCATCCCCAGTTCCCCTGCCTAGGGAACACATCCTTCAGGACTTGGCTGAAACGTCACCTCATGCAAGATATCTTCCTTAACTTTCTCAGTTACGTTAACTTCCTGTTTTCTTCCAGTTCTTTACTTACCTTACTACCAACTATCTTATTGCTAAAATTATTTGTTTTAACCATTGGAGCAGGGCTGTCCAACAGAAATATAATGAGTCACATGTTTAATTTAAAATTTTTTTGTGGCCATGTTGAACATAAAAAAATAGGTGAAATATTTTACTTAACCTATTATGCCCCAAATATTATCAACATATAATCGATATAAAAACATATTGAGATATTTTGCATTCTTTTTGGTTCTTCAAAATTGGTATGTATTTTACACTTAAAGCACAAGTGCTTAGAGCCAAAAGTGGCTGGCAGCTACCATATCAGACCTCACAGGACTAAACTGAAATCCTCTAACCTGGGCAGCAGGTTCTCTTTTCATCTTTGAGTTTTTCTCTTGACTAGCGCACAAAGTATCATTAATGTATGCCCAATTAATAGACAAACAGACCTATGGAAAGAATATGGAACTCAAAGAAATGCAAAGAAGAGCAGATTGGTCATACTGCTAAAAAGCAAAGGATATGTGAGGACAACAAAAATCACTGCAACAGCAAGCCATGACTGTGTCACTACAATCATGGGTGACAGAGCAAGAACCTACTCAAAAACTAATTATTTATTTATTATAACCACATCTGCCAGGCTTATGCCTGTAATCCCAGCACTTTGGGAGGCAGGAGGAGGAGGACTGCTTGAGTCCAGGAGTTCGAGACTAGCCTGGGCAATATAGTGAGACCCAGCTCCACAAAAAACTTAAAAAATTAAGAGTATGGTGGTGCATGCCTATAGTTCCAGCTACTCTGGAGGCCGAGGCAGGAGGACTGCTTGAGCCTGGGAGATGGAGACTGCAGTGAACTGAGATCACACCACTGCATTCCAGCCTGGGTGCTAGAGCTAGATCCTGTCTCAAAAAATAACCACATCAGTGTACTTCAGCAACCTAGTAAGAAACAGTCAAACCACCTTGTTTATTCTGCACCTCTTCTATGTGGAGCTGCTGCAAATAATATAATCAGCAAGAGAAATAACAGCAGCTAACATTTGTAGACTATGAGCCACTGTTCTAAATATCTTATTTCCATTACCTCATTTAATTTTCAGGACTCGGGGACAATTATTATCTCTATTTTCATAAGAGGAAAATAAGGTGTACAACGCATAAACGCTATGCAGAGATTTAAACCTAAGCTGCTTAACTCCAGAGTTCTTTCAAACTGCTACATTCCACTCTTTCTTCGAATTCATTAAAAATAAATTACATGCAGAGCCCCACAATAGGCACTGAGGTGACTAAAAGTTTAAAAGGCATGGTTTGAACAAGTATTTACTGTTAGCCATGTGTGATTACAAAGGCAGGTAAGACACGGTTTCTGCTCTCAAGGAGGGAGGTCAAGACAACCACTTTATAAACCTGGATATTCATCATAAGGGATAAAGACAGAGAAAGGGGGCTTGTTCGTTTACACTTTTGGTATGATTAACAAGTTTACAGGTAATACCCTGGAATCATGAAAGCAAAATTCTAGCGCTTTAGAGTCATCGGAACAGTTTTGTGAAAAGTAATGGAAAGCAGAAAAGTGGAAACCCGCGACGCGTACCTATACTTTCTAACTTTTCCCTGCTCGGGGTTGTGTCTGACCCGACAGTAAAGGAAAAGCTAGATGTGGATGTGCCATATAAGTCCCTACAAGAAAAAAACCCACTCCCTTCCCATTCACCAACCTGGACCTTAATGCGCTCCCCACTCGTGTTCTGGGCCCCGAGAGCTTCCCGCACGCTCAGTTTGGCTGAAGGTTTGTGCTTGGGGAAAGGGGCGGAGGAACAGAAGCGCACGGACCGGAGCAGACAGCGGACTCCCAGCATCGCGCGGCCGCCCAGGCCCTCCGCGGGAGCAGCCCAGACCCCGCGGTTGGAACCCCGCCTGCAGCGGCCCTCCTTTCTCAGCGGCTCCCCTTCCGCGGCCGCAGCTCTGCTCTAAGGCACTCCAGAGCCCCTCGGATGCGAGCTTACTCCTTCAGAACACCCAGCTCTGTCCCCACAGAACCTCTCCGTTTCCCATTTCCAACGGGGCGGAGTGGTCAGGACACTAGGCAAACGCCGGAAACAAACCATGTGCACTTGGCAGCTAGGGCTCCCCACTGCCCGCGACAATTCCAAAACTACGCACAGACCCCGGGCCGCAACACGCGCCGCCACTCCTACGACATCACGCCAACGCCGCTTACGTCATCACGCTACGACGAAGAAGGGAGAGCATGCGTACTTGTGACCCAGGCTTAGGGAAGCGTGCGGGAGGGGGCGGGATCAGGAGCCGAGACGGGGCGGAGCTAATGCCCTAAGGTTGTAGAGGTTATTGCTGAAAGAACTTGGGAGCACATCTGAGGGTCTTCATTTCTAAAGTTTCCAGGTGAGGCTGAGAAACTGAGAGGCGAAGAGTGACTGATGGCGAGGGAAACCGTCTCCATCAGTCAACAACAGGGATCCAACTAAGAGGAGGCTCTTAGCTGTTAACAGGATTCGCTTGAAGAGATCAGTTGTTCCGTTCCTGAGTTCTCCGCAGAGAAAAATCAGACATAGCCCCTCTGCGCAAGTCACAGTTGTGTGGTATTAGCTAAACAGACAGTTGCATAAAAGGGTGATCAGTTTGCCTGACAGTGCCTAAGCGTGGGACGCCAGAGGTGGCTTCCTGGAGAAGGTAGTCCTCTAACAGGTAAATAAGAGGAACTGGAGGGACCTTGCATATGGCCGGCAAGACGGTGGGAAGATGCAGCAGAGACTGGAGGAATGTCGAGTGTTACCAGCCAGAATCTTCCAAGTCTCCCTCTTCCCTCTGCCCTCCAACACAGCTATCTGCATTTGTTTGACCTGGAAACAATGACCCTTTTATGTATTAGGCTACCTTTTGTTAAAACAAAACAAAACAAAAAAACTGTAACTCGATGACAGTCATGAAAAGGTTTTTAATCTAATTTAAAAAAATAAAACGTTTGGCCGAGTGCAGTGGCTCTCGCCTGTAATCCCAACTCTTAGGGAGGCAGAAGTAGGAGAATTGCTTCAGCCCAGGAGTTCAAGACCAGCGCTCGCGCTCGCTGTCTCTCTCCCCCTCTCTCACTCTCACTCTCTCACTCTCACTTTTACCTTACTTAAAGATGCTACTGTTATTATGCCCATTTTACAAATAAGAGAACTTAGGCATAGAAAGGCTAGGCGACCTACTTAAGGATACACATTCCGTAAGTGTGAGATTTAAACCCAGAAGTGCTGGCTCTATGCATTTAAGCATTCTGCTGTATTACATAGCATCCCAAGGTGGAAAATAAGACCATGATCCCTTCCATCAAGGAGCTCATGCTTTAGAGACGGAGACAAGGAAGAAAAGAGACTACTGAAATACAAACCAATAAGTGCACACATAGATGTATGAGTTGTCTGCATTTGTTAAACAGTCACCCTTATATATTAGGCTACCTCTTAAATTTATTCAAAAAATTATTTTTGATATTTTATCCAAATATCATGTTGGATAAAATATAATACAATTATATAATATATACATGTATTACAATATTATGTTATATAATATAAATGTGTTCCCTGGTTCTTTTAATAAATTAAAATTATAAAAAATAATAAAATTATAATTATAAATAGTATAAACTTATAATTAAATTATAATATATTGGATAAGATATATGTTTATGATATAAAAATATGTCGGATAAAATATAATATAGTCTAGAGAAGGAGAAAATGTAGCTGAATTTTTGAAGAGGATCATTATTTTGCCAGATAGGCATGTAAGAAAATTTCCTGCCAGAAGGTGAACAGGGAAGGTTGCCAGGAGGGCAAATGGCCTGGAAAAATTGTAAAACCATTCTCAAGACAGACTAGAAAATATCTCATCTGAAAATACTCGGTGTTGGAGGTGGAACCTACTGAGAGGTGTTTGTATCATGGGGGCCTCATGAAGGCCTTGGTGCCACCCTTGCAGGAGTGAATTCCCACTCCATTAGTTTTTTCAAGAGCTGATTGTTGAAAAGAGCCTGGCACCCCCCTCCTTCTCTCTTCCTTCCTCTTTTGCCATGTGATGCTTGCTCCTCTTTGTCTTCCTGAATGACTGAATGACAACAAACCTTGACATTATTTACTTTGAGTGGAAGCAGATTCTGGTGCGATGCTTCTTGCACAGCCTGCAGAACTGTGCAGATAAATGAATAAACTTCTTATCGATTAAAAAATATATAGGCCAGGCGCAGTGGCTCATGCCTGTAATTCTAGCACTTTGGGAGGCTAAGGTGGGCGGATTGCCTGAGCTCAGGAGTTTGAGACCAGCCTGACCACAGTGAAACCCCATCTCCACTGAAATACAAAAAAATTAGCCGGATGTGGCGGCATGTGCCTGTAGTCCCAGCTACTCGGGAGGCTGACTCAGGAGAATTGCCTGAACCCGGGTGGCAGAGGTTGCAGTAAGCCGAGATCGCATCACTGCATTCCAGCCTGAGCAACAGAGTGAGACTCTGTCTCAAAAAAATAAATTAATTAAAAGGGCACTTCTTGAACCGTGAGAAAGGAAAAATGGAAACTTGCATCCAGTGCCATCGGAATTATGCAGCTATGGACTTTTAAGGGAAAATAAGTTTGTTGGTTCAAAATCTGGGGAACAAGACAGTCTGGGGTACATAGCAATGATGTTTATCCCAGTGAAAATCTTTTCTTTGCCTATGCCTACCCTGTCTGAGTGATCAAAAGTAGTAACCAGTTGGCTCATTTCTTACTCATGCCACTTTCTGTCTTGCCTTCTGCTATGGCTTGGATATGGTTTGTTTGTCCCCACAAAAACTCATGTTGAAATTTAATCCCTGATGTGGTGGTGTTGGGAGGTGAGGCCTAATGGAAGGGGTCTGGTGTGTGGGAGCAGATCCCTCGTGAGTGGCTTGGTGCTGTTCCACAGACTGCATGAGTTCTTGCAAGAATGGGCTTGTTCCCACCACAGTGGGTTGTTACAAGGCCAGGATGCCCCTCAGGAGTTCCCCTTTTTGCACATGTCCACTTCCCTTTTGACCTTCTTCACCACGTTGTGATGCGGCACAAAAGCCCTCACCAGAAGCCAGGGCCATGCCCTTAAACTTCTCGTCCTGTAGAACCATGAGCTAAATAAGCCTCTTTTCTTTATACATTGCCCAGTGTCAGGTATTCCTTTACAGCAACATAAAATGGACTAAGGCACCTTCTTTCTCTCCCAACTCCCCCACTCCAGGGGACAATGTGCAGCTTAAGAACTGGAGTCTGAATCCCAGATAGTGAGGATCCTGCCTTCCTTTACCCTCTCACTACTTGTTTAAGCCAAAAGGTTAATTATGTTATTAGCAGGGGACCACTGTCCCAGTATGTTGAAGACAAGGGAAAACTAGTTGAAACTGAAGATTAGTAAACATATATATATAATTGAAAGTTGACTATACCACTTATGCTTCTGGTGCTCAGTTCAAACCATCCCCTGTATCTTGTGCTATATCAAATCATATCACTTTCTTGTTTATTTTTGTTTTCAATGTTGGCTTGACACCCTCCCTTTTAGATTCATCACCTTCCAGACAGTAGCACAAATGTTTTTAATATGAATATATAGTTGACCCTTGAACAACATGGGTTTGAATTGTGCCGGTCCACTTGCATGTGAATTTTTTTCAATAAATATATTGGAAATTTTCTTGGAGATTTGTGACAATTTCAGAAAACTTACTAATGAACTGTGTAGCCTAGAAATATCAAAGCATTTAATAAAAGGTCATGAATCACAAGATACATGTAGTTACTAGTCTATTTTATCATTTACTATGACAAAATATACATAAGTCTATGATAAAAGTTAAAATTGGCTGGGTGCAGTGGCTCATGCCTGTAATCCCAGCACTTTGGGAGGCCGAGGCATGCGGAACACTCGAGGTCAGGAGTTCAAGACCAGCCTGGCCAACATGGCGAAACCCCATCTCTACTAAAATATAAAATTAGCCAGGCATCGGCCGGGTGCAGTGGCTCACGCCTGTAATCCCAGCACTTTGGAGGCCGAGATGGATGGATCACCTGAGGTCAGGAGTTTGAGACCAGCCTGGCCAACATGGCGAAACCCCCATCTCTACTAAAAATATAAAAATTAGCCAGGCATCGGCCGGGTGCAGTGGCTCACGCCTGTAATCCCAGCACTTTGGAGGCCGAGATGGATGGATCACCTGAGGTCAGGAGTTTGAGACCAGCCTGGCCAACATGGCGAAACCCCCATCTCTACTAAAAATACAAAAACCAGCTGGGTGTGGTGGCAGATGCCTGTAATCACAGCTACTGGGGAGGCTGAGGCAGGAGAATCGCTTGAACCTGGGAGGCAGAGGTTGCAATGAGCCGAGATCAAACCACTGCACTCCAGCCTAGGCAGCAG